>NC_135378.1:25579036-25808740 GCF_049243985.1 Paroedura picta
TACTTATCCGTACGAAAATCCCTATAGATTTACCTGCTTTTACAAGGAAATAAAATGTGAAAAAAATATTTCTACATCCCATGGCCTTTCCCAACCATTTAAATTATTCTCTTACAGGGCTAACACTTCCGAAAAACCAATACAACGTCCACCCGGACCAATATATTAAGCTAAACGAACCGTTCACTGGGTACTTATACGTACGAAAATCCCTATTAATTTACCTGTTTTTACAGGGAAATAAAATGTGAAAAAAATATTTCTACATCCCATGGCCTTTCCCAACCATTTAAATTTTTCTCTTACAAGTCTAACACTTCCGAAAAACCAATACAACGCCCACCCGGAACAATATATAAAGCTAAACGAACCGTTCACTGGGTACTTATCCGTACGAAAATCCCTATTGATTTACCTGTTTTTACAGGGAAATAAAATGTGAAAAAAATATTTCTTCATCCCATGGCCTTTCCCAACCATTTAAATTTTTCTCTTACAAGTCTAACACTTCCGAAAAACCAATACAACGCCCACCCGGAACAATATATAAAGCTAAACGAACCGTTCACTGGGTACTTATCCGTACGAAAATCCCTATTGATTTACCTGTTTTTACAGGGAAATAAAATGTGAAAAAAATATTTCTTCATCCCATGGCCTTTCCCAACCATTTAAATTTTTCTCTTACAAGTCTAACACTTCCGAAAAACCAATACAACGCCCACCCGGAACAATATATAAAGCTAAACGAATCGTTCACTGGGTACTTATCCGTACGAAAATCCCTATTGATTTACCTGTTTTTACAAGGAAATAAAATGTGAAAACAATATTTCTACATCCCATGGCCTTTCCCAACCATTTAAATTTTTCTCTTACAAGTCTAACACTTCCGAAAAAACAAATCAACGCCCACCCGGAACAATATATAAAGCTAAACGAACCGTTCACTGGGTACTTATCCGTACGAAAATCCCTATTGATTTACCTGTTTTTACAAGGAAATAAAATGTGAAAAAAATATTTCTACATCCCATGGCCCTTCCCAACCATTTAAATTTTTCTCTTACAGGTCTAACACGTCCGAAAAACCAATACAACGCCCATCCGGAACAATATATAAAGCTAAACGCATCGTTCACTGGGTACTTATATGTACGAAAATCCCTATTGATTTACCTGTTTTTACAAGGAAATAAAATGTGAAAAAAATATTTCTACATCCCATGGCCTTTCCCAACCATTTAAATTTTTCTCTTACAGGGCTAACACTTCTGAAAAACCAATACAACGTCCACCCGGACCAATATATTAAGCTAAACGAACCGTTCACTGGGTACTTATACGTACGAAAATCCCTATTAATTTACCTGTTTTTACAGGGAAATAAAATGTGAAAAAAATATTTCTACATCCCATGGCCTTTCCCAACCATTAAAATTTTTCTCTTACAGGGCTAACACTTCCGAAAAAACAATACAACGCCCACCCGGAACAATATATAAAGCTAAACGAACCGTTCACTGGTTACTTATCCGTACGAAAATCCCTATAGATTTACCTGCTTTTACAAGGAAATAAAATGTGAAAAAAATATTTCTACATCCCATGGCCTTTCCCAACCATTTAAATTTTTCTCTTACAGGTCTAACACTTCCGAAAAACCAATACAACGCACACCCGGAACAATATATAAAGCTAAACGAACCGTTCACTGGGTACTTATCCGTACGAAAATCCCTATTGATTTACCTGTTTATACCAGGAAATAAAATGTGAAAAAAATATTTCTACATCCCATGGCCTTTCCCAACCATTTAAATTTTTCTCTTACAGGGCTAACACTTCCGAAAAACCAATACAATGCCCACCCGGAACAATATATAAAGCTAAACGAACCGTTCACTGGTTACTTATCCATACGAAAATCCCTATAGATTTACCTGCTTTTACAAGGAAATAAAATGTGAAAAAAATATTTCTACAATCCATGGCCTTTCCCAACCATTTAAATTTTTCTCTTACAGGGCTAACATTTCCGAAAAACCAATATAACACCCACCCGGAACAATATATAAAGCTAAACGAACCGTTCACTGGGTACTTATACGTACGAAAATCCCTATTGATTTACCTGTTTTTACAAGGAAATAAAATGTGAAAACAATATTTCTACATCCCATGGCCTTTCCCAACCATTTAAATTTTTCTCTTACAGGTCTAACACTTCCGAAAAACCAATACAACGCACACCCGGAACAATATATAAAGCTAAACGAACCGTTCACTGGGTACTTATCCGTACGAAAATCCCTATTGATTTACCTGTTTATACCAGGAAATAAAATGTGAAAAAAATATTTCTACATCTCATGGCCTTTCCCAACCATTAAAATTTTTCTCTTACAAGGCTAACACTTCCAAAAAACCAATACAACGCCCACCCGGAACAATATATAAAGCTAAACGAACCGTTCACTGGTTACTTATCCGTACGAAAATCCCTATAGATTTACCTGCTTTTACAAGGAAATAAAATGTGAAAAAAATATTTCTACATCCCATGGCCTTTCCCAACCATTTAAATTATTCTCTTACAGGGCTAACACTTCCGAAAAACCAATACAACGTCCACCCGGACCAATATATTAAGCTAAACGAACCGTTCACTGGGTACTTATACGTACGAAAATCCCTATTAATTTACCTGTTTTTACAGGGAAATAAAATGTGAAAAAAATATTTCTACATCCCATGGCCTTTCCCAACCATTTAAATTTTTCTCTTACAAGTCTAACACTTCCGAAAAACCAATACAACGCCCACCCGGAACAATATATAAAGCTAAACGAACCGTTCACTGGGTACTTATCCGTACGAAAATCCCTATTGATTTACCTGTTTTTACAGGGAAATAAAATGTGAAAAAAATATTTCTTCATCCCATGGCCTTTCCCAACCATTTAAATTTTTCTCTTACAAGTCTAACACTTCCGAAAAACCAATACAACGCCCACCCGGAACAATATATAAAGCTAAACGAATCGTTCACTGGGTACTTATCCGTACGAAAATCCCTATTGATTTACCTGTTTTTACAAGGAAATAAAATGTGAAAACAATATTTCTACATCCCATGGCCTTTCCCAACCATTTAAATTTTTCTCTTACAGGTCTAACACTTCCGAAAAACCAATACAACGCCCACCCGGAACAATATATAAAGCTAAACGAACCGTTCACTGGGTACTTATCCGTACGAAAATCCCTATTGATTTACCTGTTTTTACAAGGAAATAAAATGTGAAAAAAATATTTCTACATCCCATGGCCCTTCCCAACCATTTAAATTTTTCTCTTACAGGTCTAACACGTCCGAAAAACCAATACAACGCCCATCCGGAACAATATATAAAGCTAAACGCATCGTTCACTGGGTACTTATATGTACGAAAATCCCTATTGATTTACCTGTTTTTACAAGGAAATAAAATGTGAAAAAAATATTTCTACATCCCATGGCCTTTCCCAACCATTTAAATTTTTCTCTTACAGGGCTAACACTTCCGAAAAACCAATACAACGTCCACCCGGACCAATATATTAAGCTAAACGAACCGTTCACTGGGTACTTATACGTACGAAAATCCCTATTAATTTACCTGTTTTTACAGGGAAATAAAATGTGAAAAAAATATTTCTACATCCCATGGCCTTTCCCAACCATTTAAATTTTTCTCTTACAAGTCTAACACTTCCGAAAAACCAATACAACGCCCACCCGGAACAATATATAAAGCTAAACGAACCGTTCACTGGGTACTTATCCGTACGAAAAATCCCTATAGATTTACCTGTTTTTACAAGGAAATAAAATGTGAAAAAAACTATTTCTACATCCCATGGCCTTTCCCAACCATTTAAATTTTTCTCTTACAGGGCTAACACTTCCGAAAAACCAATACAACACCCACCCGGAACAATATATAAAGCTAAACGAACCGTTCACTGGGTACTTATACGTACGAAAATCCCTATTGATTTACCTGTTTTTACAAGGAAATAAAATGTGAAAAAATATTTCTACATCTCATGGCCTTTTCCAACCATTAAAATTTTTCTCTTACAGGGCTAACACTTCCGAAAAAACAATACAACGCCCACCCGGAACAATATATAAAGCTAAACGAACCGTTCACTGGTTACTTATCCGTACGAAAATCCCTATAGATTTACCTGCTTTTACAAGGAAATAAAATGTGAAAAAAATATTTCTACATCCCATGGCCTTTCCCAACCATTTAAATTTTTCTCTTACAGGGCTAACATTTCCGAAAAACCAATATAACACCCACCCGGAACAATATATAAAGCTAAACGAACCGTTCACTGGGTACTTATACGTACGAAAATCCCTATTGATTTACCTGTTTTTACAAGGAAATAAAATGTGAAAAAAATATTTCTACATCCCATGGCCTTTCCCAACCATTTAAATTTTTCTCTTACAGGTCTAACACTTCCGAAAAACCAATACAACGCACACCCGGAACAATATATAAAGCTAAACGAACCGTTCACTGGGTACTTATCCGTACGAAAATCCCTATTGATTTACCTGTTTATACCAGGAAATAAAATGTGAAAAAAATATTTCTACATCCCATGGCCTTTCCCAACCATTTAAATTTTTCTCTTACAGGGCTAACACTTCCGAAAAACCAATACAATGCCCACCCGGAACAATATATAAAGCTAAACGAACCGTTCACTGGTTACTTATCCATACGAAAATCCCTATAGATTTACCTGCTTTTACAAGGAAATAAAATGTGAAAAAAATATTTCTACAATCCATGGCCTTTCCCAACCATTTAAATTTTTCTCTTACAGGGCTAACATTTCCGAAAAACCAATATAACACCCACCCGGAACAATATATAAAGCTAAACGATCCGTTCACTGGGTACTTATACGTACGAAAATCCCTATTGATTTACCTGTTTTTACAAGGAAATAAAATGTGAAAACAATATTTCTACATCCCATGGCCTTTCCCAACCATTTAAATTTTTCTCTTACAGGTCTAACACATCCGAAAAACCAATACAACGCACACCCGGAACAATATATAAAGCTAAACGAACCGTTCACTGGGTACTTATCCGTACGAAAATCCCTATTGATTTACCTGTTTATACCAGGAAATAAAATGTGAAAAAAATATTTCTACATCCCATGGCCTTTCCCAGAAACTACACTTTTTCTCCCACAGGTCTAACACTTCCGAAAAACCAATACAACGCCCACCCGGAACAATATATAATGCTAAATGAACCGTTCACTTGGTACTTATACGTACGAAAATCCCTATTGATTTACCTGTTTTTACAAGGAAATAAAATGTGAAAAAAATATTTCTACATCCCATGGCCTTTCCAAGGCACTTCGGTTTTTCTCCCACAGGTCTAACACTTTCGAAAAAACAATACAACGCCCACCCGGAACAATATATAAATCTAAACGAACCGTTCACTGGGTACTTATCCGTACGAAAATCCCTATTGATTTACTTGTTTTTACAAGGAAATAAAATGTGAAAAAAATATTTCTACATCCCATAGCCTTTCCTAGCCACTTCAGTTTTTCTCCCACAGGTCTAACACTTCTGAAAAACCAATACAACGCCCTCCCGGAACCATATATAAAGCTAAACGAACCGTTCACTGGGTACTTATCCGTACGAAAATCCCTATTGATTTACCTTTTTTTACAAGGAAATAAAATGTGAAAAAAATATTTCTACATCCCATGGCCTTTCCCAGAAACTACAGTTTTTCTCCCACAGGTCTAACACTTCCGAAAAACCAATACAATGCCCACCCATAACAATATATAAAGCTAAACGAACCGTTCACTGGGTACTTATCCGTACGAAAATCCCTATTGATTTACCTGTTTTTACAAGGAAATAAAATGTGAAAAAAATATTTCTACATCCCATGGCCTTTCCCAGAAACTACAGTTTTTCTCCCACAGGTCTAACACTTCCGAAAAACCAATACAATGCCCACCCATAACTATATATAAAGCTAAACGAACCGTTCACTGGGTACTTATCCGTACGAAAATCCCTATTGATTTACCTGTTTTTACAAGGAAATAAAATGTGAAAAAAATATTTCTACATCCCATGGCCTTTCCCAGCCACTTCGGTTTTTCTCCCACAGGTCTAACACTTTCGAAAAAACAATACAACGCCCACCCGGAACAATATATTAAGCTAAACGAACCGTTCACTGGGTACTTATACGTACGAAAATCCCTATTAATTTACCTGTTTTTACAGGGAAATAAAATGTGAAAAAAATATTTCTACATCCCATGGCCTTTCCCAACCATTTAAATTTTTCTCTTACAAGTCTAACACTTCCGAAAAACCAATACAACGCCCACCCGGAACAATATATAAAGCTAAACGAACCGTTCACTGGGTACTTATCCGTACGAAAAATCCCTATAGATTTACCTGTTTTTACAAGGAAATAAAATGTGAAAAAAACTATTTCTACATCCCATGGCCTTTCCCAACCATTTAAATTTTTCTCTTACAGGGCTAACACTTCCGAAAAACCAATACAACACCCACCCGGAACAATATATAAAGCTAAACGAACCGTTCACTGGGTACTTATACGTACGAAAATCCCTATTGATTTACCTGTTTTTACAAGGAAATAAAATGTGAAAAAATATTTCTACATCTCATGGCCTTTTCCAACCATTAAAATTTTTCTCTTACAGGGCTAACACTTCCGAAAAAACAATACAACGCCCACCCGGAACAATATATAAAGCTAAACGAACCGTTCACTGGTTACTTATCCGTACGAAAATCCCTATAGATTTACCTGCTTTTACAAGGAAATAAAATGTGAAAAAAATATTTCTACATCCCATGGCCTTTCCCAACCATTTAAATTTTTCTCTTACAGGGCTAACATTTCCGAAAAACCAATATAACACCCACCCGGAACAATATATAAAGCTAAACGAACCGTTCACTGGGTACTTATACGTACGAAAATCCCTATTGATTTACCTGTTTTTACAAGGAAATAAAATGTGAAAAAAATATTTCTACATCCCATGGCCTTTCCCAACCATTTAAATTTTTCTCTTACAGGTCTAACACTTCCGAAAAACCAATACAACGCACACCCGGAACAATATATAAAGCTAAACGAACCGTTCACTGGGTACTTATCCGTACGAAAATCCCTATTGATTTACCTGTTTATACCAGGAAATAAAATGTGAAAAAAATATTTCTACATCCCATGGCCTTTCCCAACCATTTAAATTTTTCTCTTACAGGGCTAACACTTCCGAAAAACCAATACAATGCCCACCCGGAACAATATATAAAGCTAAACGAACCGTTCACTGGTTACTTATCCATACGAAAATCCCTATAGATTTACCTGCTTTTACAAGGAAATAAAATGTGAAAAAAATATTTCTACAATCCATGGCCTTTCCCAACCATTTAAATTTTTCTCTTACAGGGCTAACATTTCCGAAAAACCAATATAACACCCACCCGGAACAATATATAAAGCTAAACGAACCGTTCACTGGGTACTTATACGTACGAAAATCCCTATTGATTTACCTGTTTTTACAAGGAAATAAAATGTGAAAACAATATTTCTACATCCCATGGCCTTTCCCAACCATTTAAATTTTTCTCTTACAGGTCTAACACATCCGAAAAACCAATACAACGCACACCCGGAACAATATATAAAGCTAAACGAACCGTTCACTGGGTACTTATCCGTACGAAAATCCCTATTGATTTACCTGTTTATACCAGGAAATAAAATGTGAAAAAAATATTTCTACATCCCATGGCCTTTCCCAGAAACTACACTTTTTCTCCCACAGGTCTAACACTTCCGAAAAACCAATACAACGCCCACCCGGAACAATATATAATGCTAAATGAACCGTTCACTTGGTACTTATACGTACGAAAATCCCTATTGATTTACCTGTTTTTACAAGGAAATAAAATGTGAAAAAAATATTTCTACATCCCATGGCCTTTCCAAGGCACTTCGTTTTTTCTCCCACAGGTCTAACACTTTCGAAAAAACAATACAACGCCCACCCGGAACAATATATAAATCTAAACGAACCGTTCACTGGGTACTTATCCGTACGAAAATCCCTATTGATTTACTTGTTTTTACAAGGAAATAAAATGTGAAAAAAATATTTCTACATCCCATAGCCTTTCCTAGCCACTTCAGTTTTTCTCCCACAGGTCTAACACTTCTGAAAAACCAATACAACGCCCTCCCGGAACCATATATAAAGCTAAACGAACCGTTCACTGGGTACTTATCCGTACGAAAATCCCTATTGATTTACCTTTTTTTACAAGGAAATAAAATGTGAAAAAAATATTTCTACATCCCATGGCCTTTCCCAGAAACTACAGTTTTTCTCCCACAGGTCTAACACTTCCGAAAAGCCAATACAATGCCCACCCATAACAATATATAAAGCTAAACGAACCGTTCACTGGGTACTTATCCGTACGAAAATCCCTATTGATTTACCTGTTTTTACAAGGAAATAAAATGTGAAAAAAATATTTCTACATCCCATGGCCTTTCCCAGAAACTACAGTTTTTCTCCCACAGGTCTAACACTTCCGAAAAACCAATACAATGCCCACCCATAACTATATATAAAGCTAAACGAACCGTTCACTGGGTACTTATCCGTACGAAAATCCCTATTGATTTACCTGTTTTTACAAGGAAATAAAATGTGAAAAAAATATTTCTACATCCCATGGCCTTTCCCAGCCACTTCGGTTTTTCTCCCACAGGTCTAACACTTTCGAAAAAACAATACAACGCCCACCCGGAACAATATATAAATCTAAACGAACCGTTCACTGGGTACTTATCCGTACGAAAATCCCTATTGATTTACTTGTTTTTACAAGGAAATAAAATGTGAAAAAAATATTTCCACATCCCATAGCCTTTCCTAGCCACTTCAGTTTTTCTCCCACAGGTCTAACACCTCTGAAACACCAATACAACGCCCTCCCGGAATAAAATATAAAGCTAAACGAACCGTTCACTGCGTATTTATACGTAACAAAATCACTATTGATTTACCTGTTTTAACAAGGAAATAAAATGTGAAAAAAATATTTCTACATCCCATGGCCTATCCCAACCATTTAAATTTTTCTCTTACAGGTCTAACACCTCCGAAAAACCAATACAACGCCCACCCGGAACCATATATAAAGCTAAACGAACCGTTCACTGGGTACTTATCCGTACGAAAATCTCTATTGATTTACCTGTTTATACCAGGAAATAAAATGTGAAAAAAATATTTCTACATCCCATGGCCTTTCCCAACCATTTAAAATTTTCTCTTACAGGGCTAACACTTCCGAAAAACCAATACAACGCCCACCCGGAACAATATATAAAGCTAAACGAACCGTTCACTGGGTACTTATACGTAAGAAAATCCCTATTGATTTACCTGTTTTTACAAGGAAATAAAATGTGAAAAAAATATTTCTACATCTCATGGCCTTTCCCAACCATTAAAATTTTTCTCTTACAGGGCTAACACTTCCGAAAAACCAATACAACGCCCACCCGGAACAATATATAAAGCTAAACGAACCGTTCACTGGTTACTTATCCGTACGAAAATCCCTATAGATTTACCTGCTTTTACAAGGAAATAAAATGTGAAAAAAATATTTCTACATCCCATGGCCTTTCCCAACCATTTAAATTTTTCTCTTACAGGGCTAACATTTCCGAAAAACCAATATAACGCCCACCCGGAACAATATATAAAGCTAAACGAACCGTTCACTGGGTACTTATACGTACGAAAATCCCTATTGATTTACCTGTTTTTACAAGGAAATAAAATGTGAAAACAATATTTCTACATCCCATGGCCTTTCCCAACCATTTAAATTTTTCTCTTACAGGTCTAACACTTCCGAAAAACCAATACAACGCACACCCGGAACAATATATAAAGCTAAACGAACCGTTCACTGGGTACTTATCCGTACGAAAATCCCTATTGATTTACCTCTTTATACCAGGAAATAAAATGTGAAAAAAATATTTCTACATCTCATGGCCTTTCCCAACCATTAAAATTTTTCTCTTACAGGGCTAACACTTCCGAAAAACCAATACAACGCCCACCCGGAACAATATATAAAGCTAAACGAACCGTTCACTGGTTACTTATCCGTACGAAAATCCCTATAGATTTACCTGCTTTTACAAGGAAATAAAATGTGAAAAAAATATTTCTACATCCCATGGCCTATCCCAACCATTTAAATTTTTCTCTTACAGGTCTAACACCTCCGAAAAACCAATACAACGCCCACCCGGAACCATATATAAAGCTAAACGAACCGTTCACTGGGTACTTATCCGTACGAAAATCTCTATTGATTTACCTGTTTATACCAGGAAATAAAATGTGAAAAAAATATTTCTACATCCCATGGCCTTTCCCAACCATTTAAATTTTTCTCTTACAGGGCTAACACTTCCGAAAAACCAATACAACGCCCACCCGGAACAATATATAAAGCTAAACGAACCGTTCACTGGGTACTTATACGTAAGAAAATCCCTATTGATTTACCTGTTTTTACAAGGAAATAAAATGTGAAAAAAATATTTCTACATCTCATGGCCTTTCCCAACCATTAAAATTTTTCTCTTACAGGTCTAACACTTCCGAAAAACTAATACAACGCACACCCGGAACAATATATAAAGCTAAACGAACCGTTCACTGGGTACTTATCCGTACGAAAATCCCTATTGATTTACCTGTTTATACCAGGAAATAAAATGTGAAAAAAATATTTCTACATCTCATGGCCTTTCCCAACCATTAAAATTTTTCTCTTACAGGGCTAACACTTCCGAAAAACCAATACAACGCCCACCCGGAACAATATATAAAGCTAAACGAACCGTTCACTGGTTACTTATCCGTACGAAAATCCCTATAGATTTACCTGCTTTTACAAGGAAATAAAATGTGAAAAAAATATTTCTACATCCCATGGCCTTTCCCAACCATTTAAATTTTTCTCTTACAGGGCTAACATTTCCGAAAAACCAATATAACACCCACCCAGAACAATATATAAAGCTAAACGAACCGTTCACTGGGTACTTATACGTACGAAAATCCCTATTGATTTACCTGTTTTTACAAGGAAATAAAATGTGAAAACAATATTTCTACATCCCATGGCCTTTCCCAACCATTTAAATTTTTCTCTTACAGGTCTAACACATCCGAAAAACCAATACAACGCACACCCGGAACAATATATAAAGCTAAACGAACCGTTCACTGGGTACTTATCCGTACAAAAATCCCTATTGATTTACCTGTTTATACCAGGAAATAAAATGTGAAAAAAATATTTCTACATCCCATGGCCTTTCCCAGAAACTACACTTTTTCTCCCACAGGTCTAACACTTCCGAAAAACCAATACAACGCCCACCCGGAACAATATATAATGCTAAATGAACCGTTCTCTTGGTACTTATACGTACGAAAATCCCTATTGATTTACCTGTTTTTACAAGGAAATAAAATGTGAAAAAAATATTTCTACATCCCATGGCCTTTCCCAGGCACTTCGGTTTTTCTCCCACAGGTCTAACACTTTCGAAAAAACAATACAACGCCCACCCGGAACAATATATAAATCTAAACGAACCGTTCACTGGGTACTTATCCATACGAAAATCCCTATTGATTTACTTGTTTTTACAAGGAAATAAAATGTGAAAAAAATATTTCTACATCCCATAGCCTTTCCTAGCCACTTCAGTTTTTCTCCCACAGGTCTAACACTTCTGAAAAACCAATACAACGCCCTCCCGGAATAAAATATAAAGCTAAACGAACCGTTCACTGCGTATTTATACGTAACAAAATCACTATTGATTTACCTGTTTTAACAAGGAATTAAAATGTGAAAAAAATATGTCTACATCCCATGGCCTATCCCAACCATTTAAATTTTTCTCTTACAGGTCTAACACCTCCGAAAAACCAATACAACGCCCACCCGGAACCATATATAAAGCTAAACGAACCGTTCACTGGGTACTTATCCGTACAAAAATCCCTATTGATTTACCTGTTTTTACAAGGAAATAAAATGTGAAAACAATATTTCTACATCCCATGGCCTTGCCCAACCATTTAAATTTTTCTCTTACAGGTCTAACACTTCCGAAAAACCAATACAACGCACACCCGGAACAATATATAAAGCTAAACGAACCGTTCACTGGGTACTTATCCGTACGAAAATCCCTATTGATTTACCTGTTTATACCAGTAAATAAAATGTGAAAAAAATATTTCTACATCCCATGGCCTTTCCCAGAAACTACACTATTTCTCCCACAGGTCTAACACTTCCGAAAAACCAATACAACGCCCACCCGGAACAATATATAATGCTAAATGAACCGTTCACTTGGTACTTATACGTACGAAAATCCCTATTGATTTACCTGTTTTTACAAGGAAATAAAATGTGAAAAAAATATTTCTACATCCCATGGCCTTTCCCAGGCACTTCGGTTTTTCTCCCACAGGTCTAACACTTTCGAAAAAACAATACAACGCCCACCCGGAACAATATATAAATCTAAACGAACCGTTCACTGGGTACTTATCCGTACGAAAATCCCTATTGATTTACTTGTTTTTACAAGGAAATAAAATGTGAAAAAAATATTTCTACATCCCATAGCCTTTCCTAGACACTACAGTTTTTCTCCCACAGGTCTAACACTTCTGAAAAACCAATACAACGCCCTCCCAGAATAAAATATAAAGCTAAACGAACCGTTCACTGCGTATTTATACGTAACAAAATCACTATTGATTTACCTGTTTTAACAAGGAAATAAAATGTGAAAAAAATATTTCTACATCCCATGGCCTATCCCAACCATTTAAATTTTTCTCTTACAGGTCTAACACCTCCGAAAAACCAATACAACGCCCACCCGGAACCATATATAAAGCTAAACGAACCGTTCACTGGGTACTTATCCGTACGAAAATCCCTATTGATTTACTTGTTTTTACAAGGAAATAAAATGTGAAAAAAATATTTCTACATCCCATGGCCTTTCCCAACCATTTAAATTTTTCTCCCACAGGTCTAACACTTCCGAAAAACTAATACAACGCCCGCCAGGAACAATATATAAACCTAAAGAACCGTTCACTGGATTTATCCGTACGAAAATCCCTATTGATTTACCTGTTTTTACAAGGAAATAAAATGTGAAAAAAATATTTCTACATCCCATGGCCTTTCCCAGAAACTACAGTTTTTCTCCCACAGGTCTAACACTTCCGAAAAACCAATACAATGCCCACCCATAACAATATATAAAGCTAAACGAACCGTTCACTGGGTACTTATCCGTACGAAAATCCCTATTGATTTACCTGTTTTTACAAGGAAATAAAATGTGAAAAAAATATTTCTACATCCCATGGCCTTTCCCAGAAACTACAGTTTTTCTCCCACAGGTCTAACACTTCCGAAAAACCAATACAATGCCCACCCATAACTATATATAAAGCTAAACGAACCGTTCACTGGGTACTTATCCGTACGAAAATCCCTATTGATTTACCTGTTTTTACAAGGAAATAAAATGTGAAAAAAATATTTCTACATCCCATGGCCTTTCCCAGCCACTTCGGTTTTTCTCCCACAGGTCTAACACTTTCGAAAAAACAATACAACGCCCACCCGGAACAATATATAAATCTAAACGAACCGTTCACTGGGTACTTATCCGTACGAAATTCCCTATTGATTTACTTGTTTTTACAAGGAAATAAAATGTGAAAAAAATATTTCTACATCCCATAGCCTTTCCTAGCCACTTCAGTTTTTCTCCCACAGGTCTAACACCTCTGAAACACCAATACAACGCCCTCCCGGAATAAAATATAAAGCTAAACGAACCGTTCACTGCGTATTTATACGTAACAAAATCACTATTGATCTACCTGTTTTAACAAGGAAATAAAATGTGAAAAAAATATTTCTACATCCCATGGCCTATCCCAACCATTTAAATTTTTCTCTTACAGGTCTAACACCTCCGAAAAACCAATACAACGCCCACCCGGAACCATATATAAAGCTAAACGAACCGTTCACTGGGTACTTATCCGTACGAAAATCCCTATTGATTTACCTTTTTTTACAAGGAAATAAAATGTGAAAAAAATATTTCTACATCCCATGGCCTTTCCCAACCATTTAGATTTTTCTCCCACAGGTCTAACACTTCCGAAAAACTAATACAACGCCCGCCAGGAACAATATATAAACCTAAATGAACCGTTCACTGGATTTATCCGTACGAAAATCCCTATTGATTTACCTGTTTTTACAAGGAAATAAAATGTGAAAAAAATATTTCTACATCCCATGGCCTTTCCCAGAAACTACAGTTTTTCTCCCACAGGTCTAACACTTCCGAAAAACCAATACAATGCCCACCCGGAACAATATATAACGCTAAACGAACCGTTCACTTGGTACTTATCCGTACGAAAATCCCTATTGATTTACCTGTTTTTACAAGGAAATAAAATGTGAAAACAATATTTCTACATCCCATGGCCTTTCCCAGCCACTTCGGATTTTCTCCCAGAGGTCTAACACTTCCGAAAAACCAATACAACGCCCACCCGGAACAATATATAAAGCTAAACGAACCGTTCACTGGGTACTTATCCGTACGAAAATCCCTATTGATTTACCTTTTTTTACAAGGAAATAAAATGTGAAAAAAATATTTCTACATACCATGGCCTTTCCCAGAAACTTCAGTTTTTCTCCCACAGGTCTAAGACTTCCAAAAAACCAATACAATGCCCACCCGTAACAATATATAAAGCTAAACGAACCGTTCACTGGGTAGTTATCCGTACGAAAATCCCTATAGATTTACCTTTTTTTACAAGGAAATAAAATGTGAAAAAAATATTTCTACATCCCATGGCCTTTCTCAACCATTTAAATTTTTCTCCCACAGACTAGAAATGTTGAAGAGCAAAGCTAAGTGGTCACTGACAGAGTCCTTGGAGAGCATTTTGTCTTGTGTAAGAGGAGTCAGTTTTGTTGTGCTTAATGCCATTGGATGTACTCTCTTTCATTTCCTTCCTGCCTGAAATACTCGGGCAGCTATTAAAATCAAAGAAACTTTATAAAATACTTGAATGATCTTATAGTTGAATGATCTGCATTTTGATGCAGTTCAGCTATTCTTTTCACTGTGGCCTCAGCTGTGACGTATACATCACCCTGCAACAGCTTGGGCTAAAAGTGGATTTAAGGAGCGATTGCATACAGGTAGCAGTTGCATTAACACTGTCTCAAGAGATGCTGTCTTGCTAAAATCTGTGCCGACTGCCTACACGTAATCCATGTCTGAAGGGGAAAAAATTAAAATGTGTAGGAAGTTACAGAACTTCTTAGTTTGCAAAGGCATATTCAAAGAAGGTCTGTTGCTTTGGACTGAGCTGAACATGCAGCATGGCAAAATAATTGCAGTTCACAGTGCGATACAGTGATTAGAGTGTCAGGCATTAGATGGAAGACCTAGGTTTGAATCCATGCTCTGCTGTGGAATCCTGCCAGGTAGGCTGCCAGTTTCCAGGTGAGGCCTAGAGATCTAGCATTATAGCTGATCTTCAACCAAAAGAAATCAGTTCCTGGGGGTGGTGCTGCTTTGGAGGATGGGGTCTGTGGATTACACCTTATTGAGGTCTCTCAACTTCCCAAACCACACCCTCTCCAGGCTCCTCCCCCAAATAGCCAGAACTTTCCCAATCCAGAGCTGGCAACTGTACGGTCAGGTGACCTAGGACCGACTGGGTGATTTTACCATATATGGCCATGTCGACCCACCACCCTACCAAAATGGCCAATGATGGGCCTGGAGGGGGTGGGAAGGGGAGGGGCCCCTAGGGGTGTGCACACTGCTATGCTTCCCAACTATATTCTGCATTATTGCACCACTTCTGGTGTTCTTTGAAGCCTGAAGAATGTTTCAGGGGGTTCTCAATGGTAAAAAAGTTGATAACAACTGATTTTAGAAATGAACAGCTAAAAAGCATTAGAAAATGTGTGTATATAACTGGAAATATCAATCCAGCAACGTGACAGCTATTTTTAATGACTTCTCACGTGTTGTTTTGGGGCACACCAGCCATTACCTCTAATGCAAGCGTGTTATTATTAACACAGTTGTTTATTGCTGTTTCTGAAATTCTTTTGCAAGATCTTAGATGTTTAAACAGATTCTCTGTGAAGGTCACGGAAACTTCACTGACCTTTCCCCTGATTTCATGTACACAAACATGCCAAGAGTATTCTCAAGAAAGCTGTGATTCTGGCATCGCTTGCAGTCATTTTAGTGTGTTTTTTTCCTAATCAACCCACATAGCTCGTTCAGCAGTTCTGTTTTGTGTAGCTTGCCTGGTAATGATAATTGAATTCTATTTTTATTTTTTTTAAACCTGTAAAAGCAAACATTGTCTGGCTTCCCCTTCAACTTGAAAAGGAACCAGTAACACTGACTGCATGAAAAGAGCACTTATTACATTAATTTCTGGCCTGTTCTGCTTGTGTGACCTTTCTGAGGCAGGCTGTTGTTTCTTGCGTGCAGACTGGTTATTCTTAGTCCTCTTGGGAAATTAAATTTAATAATGACCTCAACACAGTGAAGATCTTTGGAGTCTGATAGTTCCTTCAAAATTATGACAGCTTTGTGGAATTTGAGCCTTGTGGATGCATATGAATTGGCTTGTCTGCATAATGTATAATCTGTATCACTTTTTTTTAAAATAGGGAAATAAAGGCAAAAATCAGCTAGAAAGTTCTGGAAGCACTGATTTGGACAGTTCCCTGTCCAGCACTCTGAGCACTACAAGTAAAGTAAGTGACACGACCACTGAACTGGAAAACACACTAAGGGGCAGCCCAGGTTGCAACGTTCTGATTTGCTTTGGGCTTTTCTGCATTCTTATTTGCCTTGCATGTTTGTTCCTGTTGCTTTGGGGTTCTTTTCCGTTTGGCATATGTTTTGCTCCTCTTTCTAGATGTCATTTTGATATTACATTGCTTTATGTCCAGCATATCTCTCTGCACATTTAAAGTAAGCAAAACCCATCTGAAACTGGGGAAGGAGGACTCCCAAAGCAATAAAAACACACCAGTAAGAAAAATGAGAATCCAGAAAAGCTCTTTCTTGGTATGTAAGTGAATAAAGTGAATAATATATTATTATATAACTAGTAATCAAGCCCGCTGTAATTAAAATACAGCGGGCGCTAGGGAAGGGAGCGCGGCTCGCAGTTGCTTCCTTGTCGGCAGGGCAGGAATCGGCCGGGCCAATCGGCAGGCGCAAAGCGCCTGCCGATTAGCCCGGCCGATGGTCTGTCCGGAGGAAGGGGCCAATCGGCACCCTTCCTTATCCCAGACAGAGCCCGCCCTAACTCCTCCCACTAAGCCCTTACGGCTTTATTTAGTCCGCGGCGCCCGTGGCGCCACGGGCTATGTTAAGATATACTGTAGTGTTTTTTTTTTCCTGTTAAGGAAACAAAGTGTTGTTTTGCCTTTATCATGTACTTGCTAAACAAAGTTATTTGGCCAGTTTTTGTAGTTTCCCTACTGGTGAGTTCTTAACTATCATTTGGGGAGGGATTTTTGCATGGAACAATCTTGCTGTCCCTCCCATGGCAAAGACTGGAGCGTCTGGGACCCACATCCCAGCTCACTACCTGAAACGCCTTGTAGTTCTCCCCATCTTAAACCGGATGAGTGTTCAGCTTGGATTTTCTGCAGCAACATTAACCGTGGTTGGGTTCAGCTTGTATAGAAGATAAACAACAAAAACTTGTGATCTTTCTTGTGATCTTTCACAAAAGTTGACAACAATTAATTTAGGGTAAAATAATTGATGCTGGGCCATCACTTCCAGCAGAAATTATTGGATAGCATGCCCTCTCCGCATGCAGATGTTTGGTAGACTTTGAGCCATGGGAAGGGGCATTGAACGAACGCAATGTTTCTTCTACCATGTTTTTTTCTACATTATGCACATCAAGGGTAAATGAGGGAAACAGGTGACAGTAGAGTTCTTAATGAAAACATATATGCCAGTGATGAACAAGCTTACAGTCTGAGCAGTTTAAAAGTTATGATTCCTATGGTGTATAACAGGGGTAGTCAAACTGCGGCCCTCCAGATTTCCATGGACTACAATTCCCAGGAGCCCCTGCCAGCATTTGCTGGCAGGGGCTCGTGGGAATTGTAGTCCATGGACATCTGGAGGGCCGCAGTTTGACTACCCCTGGTGTATAACGTTTAGACGTGAAACCCTTTCCACCGACAGGAAACGTCCCTGGGTGAGAAAGAACTCCTTCCCCCAGAGTCCCCATTGAAGGCGACCGGCTCCATAGACGATATCTCCAACGGACCTGAGAGCCCTCCTGCTGACCAGACGGCCAAAGCCCCTTGCCAGGGCTTTAGACGGCGAGCAAATACCCTGAGCCATGTGCCCACCGAAAGCCAGGAGTCTCCGGAACCTGCTGAAGCGTCGCCTTCTGTTCCTCAGAGGAAACTTATGAGGTATCATTCCGTGAGCACAGAGACTCCTTACCAGCAAAAGTAAGACCGGGTTTAAAACAGGACATTTGGAGGGAGAAATTTGGGGAAATGTTATAATGCCCTTTCCCGAGCAGATACGGCAGGCATTTTAGCGAAAAGAGGCATAGGAGCCTTCTTACCTTGGAGTAAGATCTGCGACATAAGCAACCGCAGCATGCTCGGGGACTTGAAATGCCTTTTCTTATTTAAAGATTTAATGTTTAAATTCTCAGAAAATGTCAGGAAGGATGTTTTTCCAGTTCAGTGCTGGGAAAAGGAGACGATGAAGCCGGCTTCTTGAAGCGTCTAAAGATGCTTTTTGATTGAGGACACTTCTGTCAGCTGGATTAAAATCCAGTAGCATCTTAGAGACTTACAGTATTGGGTGAGGGGTAAGCTTTTGAGATCTCCTTTGGTCTGTCTTTCATATTAAAGTACCTGCTCTGTGGGGATCATGATTAGGGTTGTCACTTCCAGCTTGGGAAAGCCCTAGGGCAGGGGTGGTCAAACTGTGGCTGTCCAGGTGTCCATGGACTACAATTCCCAGGGGCCCCTGGTAGGGGCCCCTGGGAATTGTAGTCCATGGACACCTGGACAGCCACAGTTTGACCACCTCTGCCTAAGTAATATGGGAGTGGTACCTTGGGAGGGAAAGGCATGATGTCTTTCTAGCGCTTGCTCATCTGGAGATTCGTTATAATTCTAGGAGAACTCCAGGGCCCACCTTGAGGTTGGGAACTGTAATTGTAGGACAGCTCTTCTACTGAAGAGAAAGACTCTTATCATAGATCAGAGGCTGGAGTTCCGGCAGGGGATTCTATCTGTGCGGAGGTTCCTGTTTCCTTAGAGAAGGATACATGTGCCAAAATTGATGTCCGGCATGTCCTTTTAGATAAGAGGAGGGAAGAGGGCAAAATTTAGGACACTACCCATAGATAAAGCATGGTATGGAATAAAAAGGCTTTTAAAGCATTGTTGTTCTCAAACTGGTGAATGGAGATCAGGCACCTTGGTGGTTTTCCCCAGCAGATTCCATGAAGCTACACGTTTGTCAGCAGTGTTTTTACTAACTCACTTCTAATGTTGCTCTTCTGCCAATATTCTTCATGTGTTTGTCCTCGAAACATTCGCATGTCTGGTCTCCATGGCTTGCTGACACTGATGGGACCGCCCCATTCTTCCGTGCTTTCCCTCTGTTGTTATACACTGATTGTGTTTGTGCAAAACACACCAGCTCGTAATTAGGCCTTGCCGTTTTTCCTCCCTATACAAACAAGGTTAATTAAAAACAAATAAAAGAAACCTGCCTGAGACCAGAGAGTTACTGGGGGGAAAGGAGAAGGGAGAGTGAAAGAGAAAGGCTGCCTTCAAAAGGAATACACAGCCTGGGTTTCCTTGTTCCTTCTTTGAAACTCGCTCGTTCGTTTCTAGATGGCTTTTTCCTTGGAGTTTTGGTCTCGGGTTATTTGCAGGGAACGTTGGTCATGAACCTGTTTCCAACATGTAGATGCTGGCTTGACAGAAGTTAATTTTAGGCCTTTTCTTTCATGGCTTGCCTTGTGACACTATGACCGTTTACGCACTGGAGGTCTCTTGCCGGGCTGAAGGCTGGAGTTTTAGTTGTGGCAGGTTGCCCCACCTCTTTCTGCACCCACATGGGGGAGCATTTGGCCCGGTGCACCTCATCCGCCCCTGATTTGTGCTCCTGCATGGGATCTGGGGCAATGAAGTTCCCAGTGCATAAACGGTCTATGGGGAGACTTCCTTAGGATACTGTGGGGGTGTTTTTGCTTAGAGCGAACTGAAGAAGTGGGAAGAAAATAAAGAAACAAGAAAACACACCTGCTTGCTAACCACACTGCTGTGATGTCTTCACACTGAACAACTTGCGGTGCTCCAGGAACATACCATAAGACAGTGTGGTGTAGTGGTTAAGAGTTGGACCAGGACCAAATCCATGTTGAAATTCCCACACTGCCATGGCAGATTGCTTGGCATTCTCTGGCCAGCCGACCTCACAGGGTTGTTGTAAGGATAACATGGAAGGAGGAGAACAGTGTAAGCTGCTTTGGCTTCCCTTTGGAGAGAGAGTTGCTTTGGCTTCCCATTAAATGAAGGAAATAAATACTGCTAATAAATACAATCAAGTGCCCATTGCCCTGACCTCAGCAGTGCATAGAGTGCATGCAGCGCGCCACTTTGACACTTCCTCCGTGTCCAGAGCAGTGGTTATTTAAAGCGTAGATTCTCTATATGTTATGAATGTTTTCCAAGCTGAGCACAGACTGCAAGGAACTTGAATGTGCCGTTGAGTAGGTGCAAATGTGCTTCATAAAGGACATGCTTGCATTACTTTCCAGCATTGGACTCAGGAGCACATCCCTTGCCATTAACATGCTGCAAAACGCTCTCGGTGTATTGCATCACAAATCCTAATTCTGCATTTCACCCACACCCATTCTGCTGGGTCCTTGTAGGTATCGTTTAACATGCAGGATTTGAATGCATAGAATAGACTTTTCAAAGCTCTGGTCAGGGGACCCTATGGGCACTGATGTAGACTAGGCACATGTAAAAGTGGAGGAAATCCGACAATCTAACAGGCGCTGGAAACAGGCTTTGCATTCCAAGTGTAATTTGCGACATTTTTTGAATGATCAGCTCTTCATGAAGGGAATGGAAAAACAGTTCCATCAAAAAGGGCTGCAACCAGCTCTCTCCAGCAATGAGGGCGATATCAAGGGCACATCTTCTTCAGGGCTGCTCTTTTCTCTGTTACGAAGTCATTGCCCCTGTCCTGTGTCCCCAGCTCAGGCAGTTAGCCCAGGGCCATCTTAACACCACGACAGCCCACGGGCAAAGCACCACACTGGGGGCCTACCCACACAACCACTCACAGGAACAAAAACATAAAGCAGGGGTAGTCAACCTGTGGTCCTCCAGATGTCCATGGATTACAATTCCCATGAGCCCCTGCCAGCATTTGCTGGCAGGGGCTCATGGGAATTGTAGTCCATGGACATCTGGAGGACCACAGGTTGACTGCCCCTGACGTAAAGCATCAATCAAATCAAACACATTGGTCGGTACCTCCAACAAAAGCAGTGTTTAAACTTTTGAAAACACAGCGTACAGCCAAGATGAATCAACACAGCTTGTCCATCCACATATCGCTTTGCATGCTGAAAGGTTTCCAATGTCAAATGCCCTGAGCCGAAAGGGAGGGCAATGTTATAAATATCATTTTTTAAAAGTATCACAGGCCATTGATTAATTGCTTAATTAATTAAATTTGCATACCGCCCTCCCTTAGTTAACCTTGAACATAAACAAGAACAATACATCAGACTCAGTGATTATAAGGAAATAAGACAATAATAATAATAACAACAGTAAACAGAGAAATAAGGCAGCCAACATGCTGTCTGAAGCTCTGACCATGAGGCTGGGAGTTCGATCCCAGCAGCCGGCTCAAGGTTGACTCAGCCTTCCATCCTTCTGAGGTGGGTAAAATGAGTACCCAGCTTGCTGGGGGGTAAACTGTAATGACTGGGGAAGGCACTGGCAAACCACCCCGTATTGAGTCTGCCATGAAAACACTACAGGGCATCACCCCAAGGGTCAGACATGACTCGATGCTTGCACAGGGGATACCTTTACCTTTAAACAGAGAAATAACATCCTAACAGGGTACAATATTCTAACATCCATCCATACATGGGGCCCCTATGCTTGTGGGGTCCCCAGGCAACTGCCCAGAGTGCCCCTTTATTTAGCCCCCAACACTGGGCTTGCTATTGCATGGCATTGCCATTATTGTTGCTTTCCCGAGGACTGGAAAATTGGCGTGGGCGTTCAGGGAATTCTCCCAGACATAGGGAGAAGTCATTCAGTCTGGCATCGTTACACGTTGTCTGCCCTAACTTATTGTTCTGTTTGCCTGTCGGCCTGTCACATGCTCCATGCTGCTGGCATTTCTGCTATTATTCAGCATCAGCCCGACATACTTCATGCCAAGGCAGTGGCCTTTAATTTTAACTCTACCGTTTTCTGTAATTTATCAAGATTCTTTCATTATTTTTTCTTTCTTTCTTTCTTTCTTTCTTCCTTCCTTTCTTTGATTTGTTTTTGTTTTGCCTTCCTTCTGGCTTTTCCCTGCTGGAATCCTTGTAAAATACGAACGCATCTGCCAGCAGCTCCAAAACTTCTTCTGATCAGTCTTCAGCCGCTCCTCCTCCTCCTCCTGCAGCTCATCTTAAGCCCTCGGTTTCCTCGCCCAATTTCCTTAAGCATTTTAGGAATAATTCCAGCGGAGAGCAAAGCAGGCAAGCGGTGGCAAAAAGGTGAGAGGGGTAGAGTCTTGTGTACAGTTGGCTGTGGATGAGTTTACAAGCATGCATCCCTCTCCCCCTGCCCCCCCCCCAAAATCCCAGCACATTTCCATTAGACTCTCAAAAACGCCTAGTCCTCCAAAACTCATCTGCCATTTCCCTACATATCTTACCTGTGGCCTAAAAATTGTTTAATATTTAAAAATTTTTAAAGACCAAAACAGTTGTGTTAAAATGTCACCACCTGGGTCACGTGGAAATGATTCTTCTCTGCCAGGCTTTCTCAACCAGAGTTTCATGAAACCCTGCAGTTTCTTGAGTGCCCTGGAAGGGTTTCCTGAATTTTGTATATATTTTTTAAATTTGTTAAACATTTGTGTGATAGGACCATATATGGTCATATCAATCAACCCATCCACCCCTCTCAAAATGGCCAATGATGGAGGGGGCGGGAAGGGGAGGGGCCCCAGGTGGGCATGTAAACATCTCTCTTTCTCAACATTATACTCCATGATCTTGCCAATTCTGGGGTTTCACAAAGCCTGAAGAATATGTCAGGGGTTTCTCAGCAATAAAAAAGCTCAGAAAGGCTGCTTAAAGCCAACAAACAAGCAAGCAGCTGTTTACAAGCATGACGCAAGTTTCAAAATGTAAAAACTAACCAAGTGCAAAAATCAATTCAAGCCGTCTTTGTTGGCATATAAGCAATAAGGTAATATACAATCAGCAATACAGCTACAAAGTTTTGACATAAAATCATACCATTTATTATTTTCTATCACATCAAATAATTATAGCAACACAGAGGAACTTCAATACAATTTCTGCTTCTTCTTGATATGTATTATCAAGAAGAAAAAGAACATTAAGGTAGGGCATTCTCCTAGATATACCATATTTGTCTGTGTATAAAACGACTGGGCATATAAGACCTCCCAACATTTCCACTCAAAATATAGTTTGTTACATTACATTACAGTACAGCACTATGGGCCACTATGGGAAGCTATGTCTTTCCCAGCTGAAGTGCACCCGGCGTATAGGACGACCCCCCGACTTGGAGGCATGGTTTTCAGCAGAAAAAAGTAGTCATACGCCAGCAAATACTGTATTAAAATAGGATTGAAACAAAGCATCTGGAAAAAGGAGCACTGAAAAAAACACAAGAAAGGATTTCAGCACGGTCCCTTGCCCATGGGCAATACCTATCAGAATAAGTTACACCTTGATGTTGTCTAAATAATATGGTTGATGGACGGATATTAGTTTAAAAAAAATTAAAAACTGCCCAAGGGGAAGAAGCAGAGAGGAAAGTTGAACATGCCCACCCATGATAAGCTTTAAATTGCACCTGTTTCTCAACTTCACAGAAAACCAGAAGATTCAAAAACAAACAAACAAACAATGTTGGTCCATAGTAATATCCCTAAACTGGAGCTTGTAATACTTTTGTAATACCCAGCCCAAATGACCCTTTGTGCGAGTGCTTGAATTCTCCATAGATTCAAATGAGTAGCCATGTTGGTCTGAAGTAGCACAATAAAATCAGAGTCCAGGAGCACCTTTAAGACCAACAAAGATTTATTCAGTGCGTGAGCTTTCCAGTGCAAGGTCTAACAAAGAGTGCTTGGACTCAAAAGCTCACGCCCTGAATAAATCTTTGTTGGTCATAAAGGTGCTACTGGACTCTGATTGTATTGGGTTCTCCATATGTTTTTCTCAGGATGGGTGTTTAAAAAAGCAGGCCAAGTGGTATGTGCAGAAGGGGGAAGGATCTGTAGGCCATCACTGTGAAAGGCCTCTCCTTCTCTCTGCATTCTGTGTGGCAATAGAAATCCAGTCAAAATCGCAGTGCCATCCATCAGATGTGTCACTCAGTCCCGTAGAGTAGCGATCCCCAACCTGTGAGCCATGGACCACGTGTGGTCCGTCGACTAATTGGAGGTGGGCTGCGAAGGACACCTTCTCCCCCCCCCCGGCCCTTTACAACACACTTTGGGTGTCATTGTCTCCCATCACTCCCAGATGGGACTATCTCGTTGCAGAGAAACAAGCTCAGGGTTCCCATCGATTTGTCATTGTCATGAGTTAAAATTTCCATGAAAAGAAAATGTTCCTTATGTTCAGTGTTGTGGCGTGTCTGTATCTTATTTTGAAGGGATGTTTAAACATTACCATAGCGATCAGAGAGCGTTAGGGCAGTGGTTGAGAGTAGAGGAGTAAACTACCCCCTCAGTAAAATTGTCAAGCGTTGAGTGGTCCCCGGTGATAAAAAGGTTGGGGACCACTGCCGTAGAGCTTCTCTTTCCCCCTTCTTGTTTTTTAACACTGAGCCTGGTGAAGCATTCAGAAGGACGTAAAAGCCAGCACGTGGTTTTGGCTTTTGGATGGTAGTGACTGTCTGCTTCCATTAAGTCTCCCGCACTCATACCCCATGTCACAACATCTTTCACTTGCCTTTCTGTATGGTGACTCGTGCGCTAATAAATTATATATATGCAAACTGACATCAGCTGTTACCGCAATAAAGGGAGAAGGTTCAAATAGGAGTAAAAAACTTCCAGCATAATGGCATTTTGCTTAATCCCATCTCATCGCATCAGTAAATCCCTGGTTGTTTTAGATATGTCACGTGACCGACATAGGAAATGCTTTCACGTGTAAATTGTTGTATGTGTCATGAAATAGCTGTTTGAATAATTATCATCATTTATACACCATTTTCATGTTGTTGTTTTTCTACACTGGGCTTTCTCGACCAGAATTTTGTGAAATCCTGGGGTTTCTTCAAGGACCTGCCAGGGTTTTCTAAATGGGTGGGAGGTAATTAATTTTTAATAGAGTTTTTAAATTGGTTAAGCATTTTTCGGGTAATATGGCCATATATGGTTATGTCAACCTGTCCCTCCCCTCTCCAAATGGCCAATGTTGGCCCTGGAGGGGGTGGGGGAGGGACCCCCAGTAGGTGTGTCCACAACTATGTTTCCTTACCATATTCTGCTCGATCACGTCACTTTTGGGGTATCTTGAAGCCTGAATAATGTCTCATAGGTTTAACAATGGTAAAAAAATTAAGGAAGGCTGCTCTACATGAATGTCCTTTCCCCATAACATTTGAAATTGTCCTTATTTACAAGGGAGTAAGAATATGAAAACGCTAGAGGGCGTCACCCCAAGGTCAGGCATGACTCAGTGCTTGCACAGAGGATACCTTTAACTTTACCTTTAAGAATATATTAAGAGCCTCTTGTGGCGCAGAGTGGTAAGGCAGTGACATGCTGTCTGAAGCTCTGACCATGAGGCTGGGAGTTCGATCCCAGCAGCCGGCTCAAGATTGACTCAGCCTTCCATCCTTCCGAGGTTGGTAAAATTGAGTACCCAGCTTGCTGGGGGGTAAATGGTAATGACTGGGGAAGGCAAACCACCCCGTATTGAGTCTGCCATGAAAATGCTAGAGGGCGTCACCCCAAGGGTCAGACATGACCCAGTGCTTGCACAGGGGATACCTTTACCTTTAAGAATACATTTGAATGATCACTGATGAGTGACAAGGTGTATGTTGAGGGAATTGATTGAACCTCACCCCCGAACCACTGAAAGCATGTTGAAGTAGTCATATGATTGCTTCCCCATAAGTTCACATTCTGATATTTTGCATTTCGGAAGGAGCATTCACAAAGCCAGTTCATCTTGCAGCTGGTAGAGGAAAGAACTCAAAACAGTATTAATTCAGGGTTTTCACATCAGAATCTGCATGTAAACTACCATTGCTAATCTCCAGATGAACTGCCCAGCTCAGAAAACAAGATTGTACATTTTTGCTCGAATTGGAATAAAACTCTGAAGTGACCTTCAAATGTGTAAAAAATACATGTATAAAACAAGAAATGTAAGCAGCTCCAGATGGACATTTCAAAGTAAAACTACTAGAATACCTACAACAGGCTTTCTCGATCAGAGCTTTGTGAAACCCTGGGGTTTCTTGACGGCCCTGGAAGGGTTTCCCAAATGGGTGGGAGTTAATTAATTTTTAAAATTTTAATTTGTTAAACATTTATCAGGTGACGTGTTGACATCCCCCCACCCCGGCCAATGATGGGCTTGGGGTGGGTAGGAAATTGATGGGCCCCAGGTGGGCGTGTCCACAGCTCTGCTTCCCAGCCATATTCTGCACAATTCACCACATCTGGGGTTTCTCAAAGCCTGGAGAATGTTTCAGGGTAAAAAAGTTGAGAAAGGCTGCCATACAGGATTACTCTTTGATTTCTTATTGTTTTTTAACTCCCACAAGTATTATTTTTTGTTGGTGTGTTATAGACACTATTGTGTTTACGTGTGTTTTCAGTTCTCTTTTGTTTTTAATTTTCCTCGGCGTATTTCTACTCCCTTATTCCGAACCGCCCCTTTTTGACTACGCTCTCAGCACCTCCTACCGTTCTGCTCTGCGGAAAAAGCTTCACTCTTCCTCTTCTGTGCCAAACTTCTTAAAGTTTCTGGCTCCTGTAGATGAAAATAACACCTCTGACTTTAGGAACACAAAAAGGTAGGGGCCTCTTTCTGCGTCTGCAGCTGGCGAATGTGTGATTCAGAGACATGTGCTTCAGAATCTGATAAAATGGTGTCTGTTTGAGAATGTATTGTTCTGCTGTCGTCAGAGTGATGAGAATTAGAATTTCATACAAACCCGTTTCACTGTATTGTCATCTGTGTTTTTAAATAATATTCGTGATGCGGTAAAGACGGCAAATCTGTTTCCAAGGTTCTTTAGCTCCAAGTAGTCCCTAATCTGCAGTTGGCAACCCTATGTACAGTTCATACTGTACATAGGGTTGTACAGTATGAACTGTACATAGGGTTGCCAACTGCAGATTAGGGACTACTTGGAGCTTATGGGGGGTGCAGGGTTTGTGGAGGGGAGGGTCTTCAGTGGGGTATAGTACCATCGAGTCCACATTCAAAAGCGGTCATTTTCTCCTGTTCAACTGATCTCTGTCACCTGGAAATCTGCTGTAATGTCAGGGATATCCGGTACCACCTGGAGATGGGCAACCCTAACTGTAGATCCCCATAATTAAATTTCGACCATGAGATACAGTGAGCAGGAATTGATTGGTAGACCTGTGGTGTGGCTTTTCCGACTGAGGGGAAAGCAGTCCTCACATGCCATGAATTCAAAGCGTTTCTCAAGCGCTTCTCAAATGATCAAAGAAGGAGAAACGCAGTTGGAAACCAATAAGAGAACGGAGCAGAGCTTACCTGAAGAAATCGCAGCAGGCCGCATAACATTAATAGCCAAGGTCCATATCAGCATATAAATAAATAAATAAACAAACTTAACATAACTTGGGTTTTGTCATAGAAAGAACTGAACGTTATTCTTGAATATTATTTTCACGTACAGCCTGCATTTCTCTCAATGGTCCTGTTATTTATTAACATTTGGCCATGCAGATCTGCAGAGTTTGCGTGTTATGGAAAGCCTTGGTTTGCCATCACATGACCCTCTCTATGGAATCTGTAGACTCATTCAAACACTTTGCCCTTTGCACGCAGCCAGCTGATTAATGATTTTTGGTTTCATGGGCAGCCATTGGTCATCCTGATGTCCAAATTGTGGCTTGCTCACTGCCTTGCAAACCTGGATGTCCTACAGTAGTTTAACCCTGGTTTGTGTATACAACAATGGCTTGCCAAGAAAGCTAGCTGTATGTGAGGAGAGGAGGAGAGAACTCCCAAGGTGAGGAATCCCACACGATCGTTCACAAATGCAAGACTTATTGTTTACTTAACACCTGGACCAAGTCAGCATCTGTGGAACTCAAAACTTGATTACTGGGGATCTTATGCTTAGTGCTGTTACTATACCATTATACTAAACAGAAAGTGACCTCAAAAGTAGTGTTACATGTTGTGGATTCCTGCAAAAACTGGGCTTTGTAGTGCTCATATGGCCACTCGCTTGATGTTTCATCTTTCTAAGGTTGTCCAGGGACCGAATATGTACCTGGAGTTCGATCAGGGGTCCCACCCTAGCTGAGCATCCCTTGTAACATAATAACAACTAATGCTGATTGTTTGGCTATGCAGATTTTATTGGGGTGATAGTTTGTTTCGGCCATCTTGTGGGTCCCTATGTGTACTGTTATCGTTTTAATGGGTTTTGGGGGGGGGGAATTGTTATGGTTTTAATTGTTAGCCACCTTGAGGCGACAAAAGTTGTGAGAGGCGGGATATAAATCAAATAAATAAATAAACAAACTTTACATAACTTGGGGTTTGTCATAGAAAGAACTGAACGTTATTCTTGAATATTATTTCTCTCAACGGTCCTGTTATTTTTAACAAATATCTTTTAAAGTCCTGCAGTTTTTGTATTATTTATGGATTCTTACTGAGGATACTTGAAGGATTTGGTTATTCATTATATTGATCACAAAATGCACAGCTGTTATACAATACTTTTACAATTATTGCTCCAGCAATCCAAGAACATGTTTTCCCCCTTCTCTGCTGTTAGTGACTACAAGCCCAATTTGGGTGAAGCAGATTCCGCCTATGAAACCCCTGTGAGGACCCGCCGGCATTCCTGGAGACAACAGATATTTCTGCGGGTGGCAACACCGCAGAAAGGATGTGATTCTCCCAGCTGGCATGACGGTAAATGCCTTTGGCAGACAAAGATCCACCCTAACCTGTAATGCAGATAAGGGGGTTACTCTTTTGTAGGTTTTGCTTTGCAGCACGGAGAGATGTTGATATTATCCATTTCTCAAAATCATTTTATTTATTTATTTTCCATTTATACCTTGCCTTTCTCCCCAGAAGAGAACTCAAACTGACTTATGTCATTCTCCTGTCCTCCATGTTACCATTAAAACAATCTTGTGTGGTACATTAGACTGAGAGTTTGTGATTGGCTCAACATCACCCATCTAGCTTCTGTGACCAAGTTGGGATTTGAACATTGGTCTCCCAGATCCTGTTTCAATGTTTCAGATTCCAAATTTTTCAGATCCAATAGGACTAAACCAAAAAATAGCCCTATCTTGGAGCTGATTTGCTTTTTTGTAAAGCGCCGTTTAAACCAAGCTGCAGGAAAAGGCAGCACAGAGCTGTACTTGCAGAGAGCGATACGCTCCCTGCAGGCACAGGGATCGCAGCTGGATTGCGCTAGCAGGAAGCACTCAAATTCCCACTGACCCAGCTGATCTTGGGCTGGCTTCTCCTACAGCCCAATTTATACAGGTCTGCAAGAAAAGCCTGCCATAGCTCAGGCAGTGGGAGCTGATCCTCAGGCTGACTTCTGCAGTCCCTTTAAAGTTTAAAGGGACTGCATAAGCCTGCCCAACAAACAGCTGTTTTCAGATCTACCTGAAATCCTAAAATATATCCAGGATTTTCTCACTATTCTTCCCCCCTTCCCCTGTTTTCCTGAGAAAACCCAGATACATCTGGGAAGCCAAAATGTATCTGCAAAATATTGATCAGTTTTTCTGATATATTTTCAGCTTGGGTAGATCTGAATGCACACCCCTAGCCATGCACTTGAATTCCTGTTTCATCTTTTATCATATACACTAGATGGTGCTGTTTCTCCCAGCTCTGATTGAAAACATTAATTTTGTTTTACTTACTTCCCATTTTCGCAATGGGTCAAATGTATCTTAAATGTGGTATTTAATATATAATAAACAGCGGAATTACTTTGGGAGTGGAATAACTCTTTTTCTCTAACAGTTTTCTTTTTAATCAAGCAATTTGTGTTTTTCCCCCCAGTAGGAACAAGAATATTACTTATGTTTTTAATTCCTTGAACAAAGTTTGAGTCCAGCAGCATCTTTAAGACCAAGAAAAGGTGCTGCTAGACTCAACATTTGGTTGATACTAATGGTTGGTTGATACATCTGGTTTATACTAATGCAGCTACTCACCTGAATCGGGAGTGGAGACTTACCGGGAGCTCCGTGTTGCTGCCGCGGAGGAGCGGAGCCCGGCAGCGAAGAAAGAGGCGCGTCTCGGCTGACGCGCCTCTCAGGATTGCCTGAGGGGGTGGGGCTGCAGAGGAGTAGTACGCCTCTCGGGCGGGGGGAGGAATAGGCGTCTCCGACGCCTATTTAAGGGGCTGGAGCATGCGTGCTCGGCCTCTTTCCTTCGGCGCGCAGCACGGGGAAGCTTCTTGCTCGGAGCTGCGCAGAACTCGAGGCAGGCTTTACAGGCCAAACTGCGTAGGCGTGCCTGGGAGTCGGGAACCTCCCTAATCCGCCGCAGGTTGGGTGGTAAAAGTCTATGCTGGTAGTTTATGCTGGCATAGACACAGAATTCATTATATTAATTAATATAAAAAAAAAAAAAACGGTCAAACAATTAAACGGAGAGGGATCAGCGGGGGACATTTGATTGGGACATTTAATTGGGGCGGATTAGGAAGGGGGAGCCTCTTGTGGCGCAGAGTGGTAAGGCAGCGACATGCTGTCTGAATCTGTCTGCCCATGAGGTTGGGAGTCAATCCCAGCAGCCGGCTCAAGGTTGACTCAGCCTTCCATCCTTCCGAGGTCGGTAAAATGAGTACCCAGCTTGCTGGGGGGTAAACGGTAATGACTGGAGAAGGCACTGGCAAACCACCCCGTATTGAGTCTGCCATGAAAACGCTAGAGGGCGTCACCCCAAGGGTCAGACATGACTCGGTGCTTGCACAGGGGATACCTTTACCTTTACCTTAGGAAGGGGAGGAAAGAGGGGAGCACCTAGTGCTTCAAACGGGGTGAGCAATGGCTCCTAGGAAACAGCAAGCTCAAAAAGTGGGGCTTGGTGATAGCAGGGGGGACACGATGAGGGTGATTGCAACGGCCCTGGCTGAAGGGGGACTGGGTTCAGATTCTGCCCCCACCAATGCTGCTAGGCCCCAAAGAAAAAACAGGGCATCTGGGGCAGGTCGGGATCCAGCATTAAGCAATGAGGCAGGGGAGTCTGCCAATGTGCCCCTTACCAATCGCCCTCCTCAGAGAGCTGCTGCTGCAAGAGCTCTAGAGAGATCAATGGGAGCGGGCAGGAGCCAACAGGCTGCCCAGCCCAGTGCACAGGTCACGCCTACCACCGTGACTTTAACCCTCCCAGTGGGAAAAGAGGTTCGCAGAACGCCACGCACGGCTACATTAAAGAGACCTGGACGCCGCAGGCCAGCAGCTAGCAGGCAAGATAGGCAGTCCAGTCCTCAACATCGAGGCCGTAGTCAAAATCGACAACCCAGGCCTGGGTCCGGTCGCCGCCGTCCCCTTAATACTGGACCAGTAATTTCAAGGGGTGAGCTTTCAAATGAACAAAACTTAGAAACTCATGGCCAGCAAAGTCAGGTCAGGGAGACGAGGCCACGGGCTAGTCGGGGTGGTATTACCACTAGTCCTAGATTACATTTAGGTAGACAACGGATCCGGATAGGAACAACCGTGAGTAATACAGGGGTCGGTTCTAACCTCAACATGGGACATGTTGATGGGGGGGATTCAGCCTTATTTTGGCAGGGTTATTCCCAAGCTGTCGCCCAGCTGACAGGGGCCGCCTCGGGTCAAGCTACAATACGAGATGTCAGCGAAGGGAGTACTCGCAGTGAATCTGTCTCGGGCGATGACTGCAACAATGAAGGGTCCAGGGCACATGATAGGCCACGGAAGAAACGTCGGTCTTGTCATCACAGGAGGACATGTGTCTCACATTGTGATCACACTTCTGGTGAGTCATCCACAGATGAGGATGAAGGGGACAACTATGGGGATAGGGAGTATTGGCTGGAAGGGGCATTTATCCCTGGTCTACCTCCATGGCTCTATCGCCGCCGGATGGAGGCGAAGCAGAGCTTGGAGGAGGGTGACATCACTGGGGAAGTATTTGACCCACCAGGTCGGTACAAGGATGGCGATGCTCCACCAGGCTTACATATGTCGAGTAAGGTACGTAACAAAATTTTGGATGGCTATTACGTGGATATGTTTGCACTGGTGCCATTAGATGATGAAGGGGGCAATACTGGGGATCGCCCTAAAAAACGCAAGAAGGACAAAATAACATGTGAGCGCACTTTTCAAAACTGGGTAAGAGGCTATGCTGAATTCATGGCTGTAGTACTGGCGGCTTATCCTGAGAGAGGATGGCATCTTAGCCGCCACTTATCTAATGTATTAGAAGCCAGAGAGTGCGCCGGAGATGATGCAGCTCTTTCTTATGATAAAAAATTCAGAGAGCTGGCTTCACATAATTCGTTAACTCGGTGGGATATCATACATCAGGCCACCTGGCTGTTAAAAGTGGGACCCGGTATGAGACATCAACGTGAGTCGGACAAAAAGGGATCATATAGCAGAAGGAGCAGCATCCTATACTGCTGGGACTTTAATAAAAAAGGGTGTAAACGCCGGCAATGCCGCTTTGAACATGCTTGTGAGTCATGTGGCGGCTATCATTCCAAGGCTACATGTAGAAAAGGAGGTAATTCCCAGAATCCCTTTCGGGGCTCCCGATCCTCCTACAAAAAAGAGGGAGGGTCGGGATCCAACAGTTTCAATGCCAACTGAAGTCACAGGCACGAAGACTAGTTTAGACTTAAATAGTTTAGCACCTACACCTGTTAATATACCGGCCCTATTAGAAGTTCTCAAGTTTTATCCTGATTCAGTTTCAGCAGCATATTTGGCTGCTAGTTTTACAGAGGGTTTTCGTATTCCATTCACGGGTTTGCGTACAGCCACGGACTGCCCTAATTTGAAATCGGCCAAAGAAATGCCTGGTATAGTGAGAGAAAAAATAAAGAAAGAATGCGAAGCGGGGCGAGTAGCCGGCCCCTTCGCAGTTCCCCCATTTAATAACTTACGGGTTTCTCCATTAGGTGTGGTGCCAAAAAAGGCAGTGGGTCAATTTCGGCTTATACACCACTTGTCTTACCCAAAAGGCTCTTCTGTCAACGATGCTATTGCACCTGAGCTGTGTTCAGTAAAATATGCTCCTTTTGACCAGGCGGTCAAAATAGTGCGATCATGTGGAAGAGGTGCACTTATGGCAAAATGCGACATTCAGTCTGCATTTCGCTTACTACCTGTCCATCCAAATGATTTTAACCTATTAGGTTTCAAATTTGATGGATATTGGTACGTTGATAAGGCAATGCCAATGGGCTGCTCCGTAGCTTGTGCGGCATTTGAAGCCTTCAGCACATTCTTAGAATGGGCTGTGAAGAGCAAAGGGAATTTTCATCAGACTACTCACTACTTAGACGACTTCTTTTTTGCGGGTCCTGCCGATTCCCCTGCTTGTGCTGAGCGCTTAGCGACTTTTCAAATGCTGGCAGGCGAGTTGGGAGTACCTTTGGCTCAGGAAAAAACAGAGGGTCCTGCATACCAACTGACATATTTGGGTATTCAACTTGATTCAGTACTAGGGACATCACAGTTACCCGAGGATAAGCTGGATGTACTGCGTAGTCTCTTAGCAGCCATGATGGCTAGTAAAAAAGCCACATTAAAACAGATGCAATCTTTGCTGGGGCATTTGAATTTTGCCTGCAAAGTTGTATCGCCAGGGAGGGCCTTTTGCTCACGGTTAGCCAGAGCCATGGCTGGAATTAGGGCTCCACACCATTTCATTAGGATTAACAAGGGGATTAAGGCAGATCTACATGTTTGGCTGCAATTTTTGGAAAAATTTAATGGAGTTTCTATATGGAAATCCATTTTAAATCCGGGTAAGGAACTTCAGGTCCACACTGACGCAGCTGGCAGCCTGGGCTTTGGAATATTTTATAGGAATCGTTGGTGTGCCCGACGATGGCCGGACACTTGGAGCCCCGAACTGCGCAAGGATCTTACTTTCCTTGAATTTTTTCCCATAGTGGTAGCTGTCCAGTTGTGGCGTGATTTATTCACAAATAAGCAGGTCCTGTTTTGGTGTGACAACCAAGCAGTGGTCACTATAGTGAATAAGCAGACATCTCGCTCGGACAGAGTTATGAGACTGGTGCGTCATCTAGTTTTAACTTGTTTAGAAGCTAACATTCAATTTAATGCAAAGCATGTTCCAGGTATGTGTAATGATGTCGCTGACGCCCTCTCTCGGTTCCAGAAAGAAAGATTTTTCGACCTGGTCCCCGAGGCGAACAGGGATCCAGAAGCCTTTCCGGAAGATCTTTGGAACCTTGGCGTCGATTAATCCTGGAAGGGGTGATGGGGTCATTGGCGGCGTCTACACAACAGGCGTATAGGCGGGCCTTTAATTCCTTTTTAAAATTTGCAATTGACATGGGTTATTCCCCTTCGTTTCCATTAAGTGAGCCCAGGGTGTTACACTATTTAGCACACCTTAAGTTAAAAGGTATGTCACCAAAGACCATGAGAGTACATTTAGCCAGTCTCTCATTTTTCAGTAAAGTAACGGGTCAATGGGACCCGAGCTCTTCATTCCTGGCAAAAAGGGCAGTAGAAGGGTGGAAAAAATTAGTTCCCAATGTTCCAGACGCTAGGAGGCCCATAACTCTACAATTGCTCGAGGCGTTACTTATAACGCTTCGTAAGGTATGTTTTTCCAGATATGAAGAGATTTTACTGCAGGCGGCATTCACATTAGCCTTTTATGGAGCCTTTAGAAGCTGCGAGTTTCTTGCAGCTTCTAAGTCACAGAGGGCAGGAACGGCCCTGTCAGTTAGGGACATTCAGCTTCTTGGATCGGAATTACACATTAGACTACGGCGGTCAAAGACCGATCAATTAGGTGTGGGTTCATCAGTTATTTTAGCAGCATCGAATCGTAACTTACCTTGTCCAGTTCGCAGCATGGCTGATTTTTTAATGATACGGCCTAAGGTCCCGGGCCCATTATTCATACATGAAAATGGTTCTTGTTTATCGCGGTATCAGTTTACCGCTATACTTAGATTATGCCTGGAAGGCCTTGGCATTGAGCCAAAATGTTTCAGTGTTCACTCATTCCGCATAGGAGCGGCCACTCAGGCTTTCCATAGTGGAGCATCCCCAGCACAGATCATGGCAGTTGGACGATGGAAGTCTGCTGCATACAGGGCTTACATTCGTCCGGAACTGGTGAATTAATATTTTCTCTTTTTAGTTTCATTTAAGAGGATACCTTCGATCCTAATCATCGGGCATAGCATTGTCTTCTGGGCCGGTCGTTATGCTTCAGAATCCGGTTGGGGAGAAGACCTTGGTCTCGGGCAGCATCTGGAGTTTCGTTGGTCGGGACACCGTGGCATGAAGTGGCCAAGATTGCTGACGATCGTCGCCGAAGAAGTCCACCAAAAAGGCCCCCCTTCGATTCTGCTCATACACTTAGGGGAAAATGACTTGGGGCATGTTAAAGGTCTTGAACTGATACGCATGATCTATGATGACCTTTTGGTTTTACGTTTTAGGTTGCCAGGGGCCCAGATTATATGGTCTGAGTGGTTAGAACGAAGGGTTTGGAGGAATGCAGCTGATCCTTCAAAGATAGATTTATCAAGACGCAGGGTGAACAAAACATTGGCGAAGATCTGTTTGGGTTGGGGGATTCCGTTAATCAGGCATCCTGATATTTCCCATCAGATAGAGGCACTCTATCGATCAGATGGGGTGCATTTATCAGATTGGGGCTGTGATCTATGGCTTCATGATGTGAGGTCTACCCTGGGGGAATGGCTACAGCTTTAGGAGGTTGGCGGGAACAGAAGCTTTGATGGCTTCTGTTCTGTGGCGGGTTGGCATGGGGAGAATCCTTTTTGGGGGAAAAAGCAGGTTTGCGTATCTGCTTCCCTCGGTATTTGGGGGTCTCACTAAGAGATCGGCACGTATGCGAGCCGAATGTCAACCCGGCTGGGGAGGCAGGCTCGCATTGCCAGGCGGTTTTGGGGAGACAGTCAGAGGCTTACGCCCATTGGATCCCTGTTTAAATCGCCTTCCCTGGGAGTGCGGTTTCAGATGGCAAGGAGCTTCCATGCTATAGGCTTACGCCTAGGCTGGTTCTCCAGGGCGCCATCTGATACCTTGATTCATCGGTCTGCTGACCGAGTCTTTAAGGGATTCCTCCTCATGCCAAGCCAACTCTCCTTTGCCTGGAGAATAAAGCTGTGGCCTTATTATTCCAAACACTTGTGTGGTGTCTTTCTTCCTGCGGGCACCAAGCTGCCCTCCTGCCAAGCAATCGGGAGCGGAGACTTACCGGGAGCTCCGTGTTGCTGCCGCGGAGGAGCGGAGCCCGGCAGCGAAGAAAGAGGCGCGTCTCGGCTGACGCGCCTCTCAGGATTGCCTGAGGGGGTGGGGCTGCAGAGGCGTAGTACGCCTCTCGGGCGGGGGGAGGAATAGGCGTCTCCGACGCCTATTTAAGGGGCTGGAGCATGCGTGCTCGGCCTCTTTCCTTCGGCGCGCAGCACGGGGAAGCTTCCCACCCTCCCTCCCTCTTTTTTCGGGTTTGTTGCGAAAACGTGTATTAGTGGTTACTGTTAGGGTTATATATAGTTATTGTCATAGCTGGCGGGTTGGCATGGGGAGAATCCTTTTTGGGGGAAAAAGCAGGTTTGCGTATCTGCTTCCCTCGGTATTTGGGGGTCTCACTAAGAGATCGGCACGTATGCGAGCCGAATGTCAACCCGGCTGGGGAGGCAGGCTCGCATTGCCAGGCGGTTTTGGGGAGACAGTCAGAGGCTTACGCCCATTGGATCCCTGTTTAAATCGCCTTCCCTGGGAGTGCGGTTTCAGATGGCAAGGAGCTTCCATGCTATAGGCTTACGCCTAGGCTGGTTCTCCAGGGCGCCATCTGATACCTTGATTCATCGGTCTGCTGACCGAGTCTTTAAGGGATTCCTCCTCATGCCAAGCCAACTCTCCTTTGCCTGGAGAATAAAGCTGTGGCCTTATTATTCCAAACACTTGTGTGGTGTCTTTCTTCCTGCGGGCACCAAGCTGCCCTCCTGCCAAGCAATCGGGAGCGGAGACTTACCGGGAGCTCCGTGTTGCTGCCGCGGAGGAGCGGAGCCCGGCAGCGAAGAAAGAGGCGCGTCTCGGCTGACGCGCCTCTCAGGATTGCCTGAGGGGGTGGGGCTGCAGAGGCGTAGTACGCCTCTCGGGCGGGGGGAGGAATAGGCGTCTCCGACGCCTATTTAAGGGGCTGGAGCATGCGTGCTCGGCCTCTTTCCTTCGGCGCGCAGCACGGGGAAGCTTCCCACCCTCCCTCCCTCTTTTTTCGGGTTTGTTGCGAAAACGTGTATTAGTGGTTACTGTTAGGGTTATATATAGTTATTGTCATAGCTGGCGGGTTGGCATGGGGAGAATCCTTTTTGGGGGAAAAAGCAGGTTTGCGTATCTGCTTCCCTCGGTATTTGGGGGTCTCACTAAGAGATCGGCACGTATGCGAGCCGAATGTCAACCCGGCTGGGGAGGCAGGCTCGCATTGCCAGGCGGTTTTGGGGAGACAGTCAGAGGCTTACGCCCATTGGATCCCTGTTTAAATCGCCTTCCCTGGGAGTGCGGTTTCAGATGGCAAGGAGCTTCCATGCTATAGGCTTACGCCTAGGCTGGTTCTCCAGGGCGCCATCTGATACCTTGATTCATCGGTCTGCTGACCGAGTCTTTAAGGGATTCCTCCTCATGCCAAGCCAACTCTCCTTTGCCTGGAGAATAAAGCTGTGGCCTTATTATTCCAAACACTTGTGTGGTGTCTTTCTTCCTGCGGGCACCAAGCTGCCCTCCTGCCAAGCAATCAATAATTCCTTGAAAATCTTTGGAATATAGAGGTCTTGTATATGTTCCAAGAGACTTGCCGTTGGGAAATTAAGTGTTTGAAATCTTTGGGAAGTTTTGTGAAATATCTAAAGTCCAAAAAGGAAGGGGTCTTCAGTAGGTTTTATAGTGTATATGGGTAGGGCTTTAATATTCTGTGTTGCTATATTTCCATTTCCTTTACTGTCAGAAGTGGAGTAAATAAGGCACAATAAGGAAGTACCTGCAAATGTTCCTGCTTTACTTGTCTTACACAAATTGCAGAAGAACGGGATTTAGGTAGGGGTGAAAATCACATGTCCCTAGCTAAACTTGAGTAGAAATACTATGACAATAATGCTCTCATTTGGTTTCTGCTCAAAATGAGGTACTAAGTACATAAGCCCTGCTGGATCAGACTAGTTCAGCATCCTGTCCCACACAGTGGCCAACTAGTTACTGTGGAGGACCAACAACAGGGCCTAGAGGCTGAGGTCTTCCCCTTATGTTGCCTTCTAGTGCCAATTCAGAAGTTTCCCTTTAGTTGCCGATGATAGTAGAAATGGATAGATTTCTACTCTTTGCTGGCAGGGGCTCATGGGAATTGTAGTCCATGGACATCTGGAGGGCCGCAGTTTGACTACCCTGTCTATGCCTGTTGCCATCACTATGTCCTCTGGCAGTTAATTCCCCATTTTTAATCACTTGCTGTATAAAGAATTTCCTTTTGTCTGTCCTGAATCTATTGCCCAGCAACTTAATTGGAATCCCTCAAGTTTTAGTGTTTTTTTTTGGGGGGGGTGGGGGGGAGAGAATGCTCTTTGTCAACTCTTCCCTCCCTGTGTGTAACTTTTTAAGTCTCCGTAATGTCCCTCCCCCTTATTTACGTCTTTTCCAAACTTGAGAGTCTCAAACTCTTCAGCATTTTATTCAACCATAACCTCCAAAGCAGAGATACAAGGCGGGGCCAGGGTGCACATGGACATTCCCAATCACAGCATGCCTGGGCACGGACCTGAGTTAACTTATTATATGGCTTTCAAGCAAACAAGACTTTTTATTATGCCTGTATGAGTTTTCGGAATGGAGATTATAACAGAGCAATATGTTTGGGAACAGGTACAGTTTCCAGTTTTATTGCTTTTTGATGCTTGACAAATTTCCTGGCTGGGTACCAAAGTTCTGCATGCTTGATGGTATTGGGGACTTGTGTTTCTTGAATGGCAGCCTATGATCACTCTCCTTTGGGAACAGAAGGGAAGGGACCTTTAAATAAGGTCAGCAACACAGCCCAGGAGTCTTCAGCTGCAGAGAAAAGACAAAAGACTCATTGGGCATGTCCGAGCCCTGTGAGTGTACCTAGAGTTAACCTTTGTATTCTGCCCTTTGTATCCTAAAGCTTTTGCTTTCTTCCCATAATACTGTCCAAGCAGAGTATTGAGAAAAACTGCTCCATAGAAACTGTACTCGGGGCCTTCAATTCAGCTATCCTAGGCATGGTGTGACTGGAATTGTCCATGTGAACCTTGACCCAGCCTTGTAATTATGCTTAGGAGGTTATGTGCGAATGAGCATCTGTCTGTATAACCAGCCCAACAATTGTTGGGTCTTCTTAATGAGATTTCGATACCTCTCAAAACAACATCAGTGGAGAAGCCACTTTACCAGTTCCGCAGGGCCTGTAAAGTGGCACCTATGGCCGGGGCCAGGGCAGCATAACATCATATGGGACTCCCTTCTCTCCTCTCTGTTTCCCTCCGCTCTTTCCTCTGTCGGCGAACACTACCAACTTTGCAGGTCAGAGGGAGGATTTGTTTGTTGCTGGTAACTAACTTAACAACAACAAAGCCTGTAATACCATATTTAAAAATGCAATATAAAGAAGAAAAGTGCAGAAGGAACCACTGCAATACAGAATAAACAAAGGCTTTAGAGTGGGCCAAAATACATTCATGATCTCTCATGGCAAGATATAAAAACTTTGCAACTGGTTCAATTATATCAGGGTTCGGGGATGTCAAAAGAAACTGAATCTTACATTCATCCGAATGCAGTTCCCCTTTACAAAGCATTGAGTTAGGAAACTTAGCTTGGATCCCAAAATAAAATGGACAATGGGGGAAAAAAAACATGTGTGGCTAATTCTATACAGGCTTGCCCACAGGGGCAAAGCCTAGCTGGATATGGTAACGGTTAGTATTTTTATGTTGTTTTAATTGTTTTATTGATTGCTTTATTTTGTTGTTGTGAACAGCCCCAAGCCTGGCCATGGAGAGGGGCAGTATATACAATGAATTATTAATAATAATAATTAATAATAAACATTCAGTAACCTGAAGGGGAAGAGCCTCTTGTGGCGCAGAGTGGTAAGGCAGCCGTCTGAAAGCTTTGCCCATAAGGCTGGGAGTTCAATCCCAGCAGCCGGCTCAAGGTTGACTCAGCCTTCCATCCTTCCGAGGTCGGTAAAATGAGTACCCAGCTTGCTGGGGGGTAAACGGTCATGACTGGGGAAGGCACTGGCAAACCACCCCGTATTGAGTCTGCCATGAAAACGCTAGAGGGCGTCACCCCAAGGGTCAGACATGACTCGGTGCTTGCACAGGGGATACCTTTACCTTTACCTTTAACCTGAAGGCAAAGCTTCAGGACCACCACTTCAACACTGGAAGGCCCCAGCCACCCTGCTGAAAGGCATAGTGGTTGGAGGGCCGGACCAGGATGTGGGAGAGCCGGGTTCAAATTCCCATAGTGCCATGGAGCTTGTTGTGGAGCTTCCTCTCAGCTGCACCTACCTTAGGGGTTGTTTTGAGGCTAAAATGCAGGAGGTTGGAACGTTTGCCCTGAGTTCCTTGATGAAAGGTCAGGATAAAAATTATTAGAGATTGATATGGAGTAGAAAGGCTTCTGGAATCAACAGAATTCCCCCCCCCCCGGAAGCAGGAAGTCGATTTCTGACCTCAGTAAGCCCTTACAAAATGCCAGTCAATTTAGCGGAATTCTCTTCTGGAGCAATTCTTGGCAACCTTGCCAATCTCTGTAAGATGTTTCAAAATGTATCATTCCCATTTTGTTATCTTATCCAGACTACCCTGAGCTGGGAGAGCTTCCCCCAAGGACGCCGCTGCAACCAGTTTGTGAAGACGGCTCCTTTAGGACCATAAAAGAAGAGAGGAGAAGGACCTCCAAGGAGCTGCGAGAGCTGTGGCAGAAAGCCATCCTCCAGCAGATACTGCTGCTGAGGATGGAAAAGGAAAACCAGAAGCTGCAAGGCAAGTACTTTTGTGGATCAGAAACTTCATTGGGTCTGGGGGCTTCCACATTTTGCTTTTTGACAACGAAAACTCAACAATGCAGCAGTTTCATGGAGAATATTTGTCCTTGGGTTTACTCAGAACCCTCTTTTTACCAGTGATTTCATGTTTGCTGTCCTGCTTTCAGTATTCTTCCTGCACAGCTTGTTCACTTTTTCTTAATTAGCCTCTTTGCTTCTGTTATCAGTGCAGCACTTAACCCTGGTTCTTAGATGTGCTGATAAAGTGCTCCAGTCCTGTTTCCCCGTGGACTTTGTATATTCAGCTCCACCTGTTTAGGTCTACTGCGTTAACCATCTTGGTGTCTGTTTGCTTTCTAAGCATAATGTTCCAAAAATAGTCTTTGAGACATTGACCTTTAAACAGTGGACAGTTTCATGTCTTCAGGCAAATTCTTTTAACATGCAATAGGAATTATTTAAAGGTAGTTGTGTACCGCTACAGCGCTGAGATGAAGCATTGCCTGCAGGAAAAATTAAGATGAAATGGGGAGGTTGGACACAAAATGCCTCCCTCCAATACATGTTGCCTCTCCTGCTTCTTCTCTGCCCCGTTTGTCCTTCTCCCACATTCTTTGGTTCTAACCAATCAAGGATCTCATAGTCAAATAGCATCACACTGCTATGGCCAATCAGAATTGGTAATGTTTAAATCTCTTATGCAAATAGTATCCCCGCATTGCCTAGGCAACTGGCAGTGTGACTCCCTAAGTAGGTCTACTCCAGATTTCTATTGATGCCTACTCAGTGGAGTTTACTCCCAGGAAAATGTTCTTAGAATTGCATTGTGGGTGGCTCACATCACAGCGCAGTTAAGGAAGAGAGGGGGCTGTTGCATTGCTTGCCTAGGCTATGCAAGGAGGCAGGGACAGAGAGAAACCCACAAACAGGATCCGCAATAGGATGGGAGGGGAATGGGATACACAAAAGACAGTGGTTTTTTTTCATGTGCCTCTCCAAGCTTAGAACAGAGCTGAAGCACATGATGTTTCAATAACTATTTTGGCTCAATGACTTGTGTTTTTACCCAAACTTATTCTTGGATGATCAAGTTATCGGAAGGGATACTGATTCTTGATTTGCATAGATTTTTCAATATGCTAGTATACTGTGCCATTTTGGAGAAACTGGTAGGAGGTAAATAAGGAAAAACAGGTGTTCTTCAATCTGTAAACTGCAGTTGAAATGCAGAATGAGACTATTAAAAAGCCAAAAATCCTGCAACTCTCCTGCAAATAGTCTCCATGCTGTAATAAATAGGAGTAGTGCTTTGGTGATGCATGGTGCTATTAAATCATCAAAGAGGCCACATTCATGTGATGTATTGGAATAATACGTCCTGAGGATGACAGTGTGCTGCTAATGGATCATCACAGCAAGGGCTTAGAGCTGTTCATACATCAAGCCAATGTCATTAAAGGTACAGCCGCTATATGATACATCGCTTTTTAAACATGAATCTAAAGTTACGCATGGCGATTTGAGTTAGGTTTGAATTCATTAGTACGTTGGCGACCAACAAAAGTTTCAGAGTATAAGCTTTCGAGAACCAAAGCTCCATTCACCAGACACAGTAGAGTAGAAATGGAGATCTAACTAACTATCCTTCTGATGTCCTGGAGATCTCTGCACCCAAAGCTTTACCTGGTCCCTTAGCAACTGTGCAACTAAAAGCCTCAAGAGGAGGCTACCCTACCAGGATCGTCTGTATGGCATGACTGAAGGCCTAGAAGAAAGGGTTGGAACGCCTCGCCTAAGTCAACATAACACTCACATTCGTTTTCCAACCCACATAATGCTTCTGCAGGAAGTCTGACTGTATGGATGAGACCCGAGAGTCTCTTCTGGGTCATCTTCTCATGTGGCTGCCTCACAACTCATCCCCTTTTATGGACTACCCCAATGTTAGGTCTAATAGTAGTGCCTTGTATATAATGCACGCTGATTTCCTTGTGTAAACACTTCAGAAAGTGCAGGTGTAAAGTGCATGATTTCAGCAGGAGGCTTCTAGTGAGGACAAAACTCAGGACGCCATCTTTGTAATTGTCCGCAGACATGCCTGCAGTGAGCATGAATCAACAGTGTTGCAGGGATTTCCTGTACCGTTTGCTTTCCCCTTTCAAAAGTGCGGAGACATGTGTGGCTTTCACGACACCCTGCAGTTCATTAGCTTGAAGTTGTCAGCGAACTTTCTTGGATAACTGTCTCACCCATGTATTATACACTGAATGTCATTAATGGGCGTGTCCCTAATTCCTTTTTTTTGATCCAGCTTCTGAAAATGATCTGCTAAACAAGCGTCTGAAGCTCGACTATGAAGAAATCACCCCATGCCTCAAAGAAGTAACCTCAATTTGGGAAAAAATGTTGAGCATGCCAGGAAGGTCAAAGACAAAGTTTGACATGGAGAAGATACATTCTGCTATTGGGAAAGGTGAGTGTATTGAACTATTTAGGGAGTCCGTAAATAAATAAATACATACTTATTTTTATAACTCATCCTTCCTGAATGCTCAGGGCAGGTAACAACATGAGATAAACAATCAAAATATAAAATCATATATAAATAGAACATTTTATATTTCCATCTCCTGCAAACTGGTTTAGGTGTGTGTGTGGGGGGGGGGGTAAGATCTATATCGGCTTGCCTTACTGCAAGGCTTATGATGTGTTATTATCGCTAGTTTTTGGATGGCGATAACTTCCAATCGGGGTAATTGTACATCTTCTGGCAGAATGCACTGAACCTATTCAGACCTTGTCAGACTCTCAGCCCAGCCCAGAAATTCATTTTCTTTCTGTCTCTCACTCTTTCCCCATCCCTCTCCCCCAGCCACATGTGCACACCAAATGCCCACATCTGCCTAAGCCAGCCGTTCTCAACTTTTTTACTATTGATAAACCCCTGAAACTTTCTTCAGACTTTGAGAAACTCAGAAGTTTCATGCAGAATGTGGTTGGAAAGCATAGCTATGTACATGCCCACCTGGAGCCCCTCACCTTCCAATCCCCACCAGGCCCATCATTGCCGTTGGGGGGGGGGGTTAGTCAACATAACCATTTATGGTCGTAAAGGTAAAGGTATCCCCTGTGCAAGCACCGAGTCATGTCTGACCCTTGGGGTGACGCCCTCTAGCGTTTTCATGGCAGACTCAATACGGGGTGGTTTGCCAGTGCCTTCCCCAGTCATTACCGTTTACACCCCAGCAAGCTGGGTACTCATTTTACCGACCTCGGAAGGATGGAAGGCTGAGTCCACCTTGAGCCGGCTGCTGGGATCAAACTCCCAGCCTCATGGTCAGAGCTTCAGACAGCATGTCAGCTGCCTTACCACCCTGTGCCACAAGAGGCTGATATCACCCAATTAACACATTTTAAAAATGTATAAAAATTAAGCCCCATCCATTCTGGAAACCCTTTTATGGCTGTTAAGAAACCCCAGGAGTTCATAAAACACTGGTTGAGAAAGCCTAGCCTAAGCAGACCTGCTCCCCAGTGTGAGAATGTAGGGCTTCAGGAAATAATGTCTGCTGCAAAAGGGTGCAAATTCTTGCTTGGGAGAAACGAGCTTGTTCCAATGCAATAATGAACAGTATATGCTGTCTTCCTCCAAATCCATTGGTTCTTTTTTCTTCTTTATTCCTGTCTTCTTCAACAAGGAGTTCCTCGGCATCACCGGGGCGAGATCTGGAAGTTTTTGGCAGAACAGTACCAGCTGAAGCATCAGTTTGCAAGCAAACAGCAACCTAAGGATACACCTTACAAAGAACTCCTGAAACAGTTAACCTCCCAGCAGCATGCCATACTGATTGACCTAGGTAAGGCACCCCAGAATTTTTGACCCTGTAATGGGAATCAGAATGTCATTCTTTGTGAAAATGGGTGAGGAGAGGTCTCTACACTGAAGAACATCTTTCACATAATGTACAGTTCTTCCTCAAAAGAGCTGCTTCCATCGCAGTCTTGAACAAAGCCACCTCAATCCATCAGTCCATCAAGGTTGATATAGTATCACTTAGCCAGACAAAAACAGAAAGCCAGCCTGGTGTAATAGTTAAGATATGAGGCCTCTGACCTGGAAAATCGATTTTGATTTCCCATTCCCCCTCCACATGCAGCCAGCTGGGTGACCTTGGGCCAGTCCCATTTTTCTCAGAGCTCTCTCAGCCCAACATCCCTCATGGGGGTGTCTGTTGTGAGGAGAAGAAGGGAAGATGATTAGAAGCCACATTGAGACTCCTTCAAGTAGTAAAAAACTGGATACAAACAGATGCTCCTGTCTGGCCAAAGAAGGCATATCCTTATCCATGGTTCCTCTATATATTTGTGAAACAGCCTGGGGGGGGGGTGGAATGTGTCCAGCTGTCCAAGTTGGAATAGGGCCAATCAGGGTGTAGCTGGCTGCACCCTAATTGGCCCTGCTCCTACAGCTCCTGTCCTCCGTCCCTGGACTCTAGTCTCTTTGCTCTCAGACGTGCCTCAGTGCCTAGAGCCAGCAGCAGGTAAGGGGAGAGAGCCCTGGGCAAAAGGTAGTGGTGGAGGGCCTGCTAATGAGGGCCTCCCAGCCTGCTAAACAGGGCCTGGTAACGAGGGCCTATTGGCCTGTTGGCTGGGCCTGCTAACGAGGGCCTGCTAAGCAGGGACTGCTAATGAGAGCCTCCCGGTCTGCTGACTGCCTTCTAAGGAGCTCTGTCCTAGGCCTGCTAATGAGCTTGCCAGCCCCCCACCCCCAATTGATCCGGCTGCAGCTGTGGTCCAAAGCCCCCTTTGCTGCCTGGCCAGGGGAGGGGACCCTTTCAAGGCCCGTTCTTGAGAACGGGCTTTGAAGCTAGTTGAAGCTAGTGATATTTATATTTAGAGTTCAAATTCTTAGTGACTTTAAAACAATGACTCACTAGTATCTTAGGAGAAGCAGTTGGAAATGTATTCTCGATTTGCCTGACTCCCTTTTTCTTGAGGATGTTTGTATTCCCAACTTGGGTTTGTTTTCTCAGGGCGCACCTTTCCAACCCACCCGTATTTCTCTGCCCAGCTTGGAGCAGGGCAGCTGTCTCTCTATAATATCCTGAAGGCCTATTCCCTCCTGGACCCAGAAGTGGGCTACTGCCAGGGCTTGAGCTTTGTGGCCGGCGTGCTGTTGCTTCATATGACTGAAGAAGAGGCTTTCAGGATGCTGAAGTTCTTCATGTTTGACATGGGCCTTAGGAAACAATATCGACCCGACATGACCATTTTACAGGTGAGGGGCCCTGCTTGTGTTTTGTTCAAAAGGATGCTTTACTTGCTTTCCCTTTCAGAGCTCCTTCGACAAGATGATCTTGTGCAATGAATTAAAAAAAGAATATCGCATCTACTAAAGGAAAGTACCCTAGACAGAAATTTAGTGACCAGATGTTGTGTTCAGGGCACTGTGTAGAAACAGATAGGGAATCTCCTTGAAACGTATTAACCAAGGAGCATGTTAAAAACAGTCAGAGCCAACGGTTCCTAAAAAGGGTACAAACCCACCCCCTCCAAACCCAGCATTGGCCATTTTGGGTTGGGTAAGTGGGTGGACATGACCATATCGACCAATAAAAGTTTAACAAATTTAAAAACTATATTTAAAATGAATTAACTCCCACCCATTCAGGAGGTTCTTCAAGAGGCATCAAGAAACCCCAAAGTTTCAAAAAACCTTGGTTGAGAAAGTCTACTGTAGGATATGAACTGGCCGTGACTTGTAACATCTTAAATTTCCCTGTCACCTTCTCTTTGTCTTTTTGACTTACATAAAGGTGCCTCCTGGACCAACAGTGATTAACAAGCAACATCTTAAGAACTGTGGATGTAACTCTGCATTCCCGTTTCATTTGTTGTTTTCACTTGCAGATCCAGATGTATCAACTTTCTCGGCTCCTGCACGATTACCACAGAGACCTCTACAATCATTTTGAAGCACATGAAATTGGACCTAGTCTATATGCTGCCCCATGGTTTCTTACAATGTTTGCTTCTCAGTTCCCCCTGGGATTTGTGGCCAGAGTGTTTGGTGAGTCTTTCTTATGATCAGGGATAACTTAGGACCCTGTGTGAGATCTGCTTGTCAGGTATTGCTTAGGATATAGCATGTTTGTCACTCAAGAGGTTTTTCCTTTTCCTTTAAAAGAAGGGTACTTGATAAAAGAACACAAGCAGTTCTCAATAAGTCATAGTACAGTAAATGCAGGTATTTGTCTTCAAGTACCAGATGTTTCTGGGCCTCTTGTGGCGCAGAGTGGTAAGGCAGCCGTCTAAGAGCTTTGCCCATGAGGCTGGGAGTTCAATCCCAGCAGCCGGCTCAAGGTTGACTCAGCCTTCCATCCTTCCAAGGTCGGTAAAATGAGTACCCAGCTTGCTTGCTGGGGGGTAAACGGTAATGACTGGGGAAGGCACTGGCAAACCACCCCGTATTGAGTCTGCCAAGAAAACGCTAGAGGGCGTCACCCTAAGGGTCAGACATGACTCGGTGCTTGCACAGGGGATACCTTTTTACCAGATGTTTCTAGTGTATCTGCTTATTTTGTCATTTGACTTAATTTTATTCAATACTGTTTGATGCCATCCATAAATTGGCCAATCTAAAAGTACGTATTGATTAATTAACACAACTGGCCTGTAGCCATAACTAATGATTTTTCTTGTATTGTATGCAACATAAGGATTTTATGAAAATTCTGAGGACAGACCATAATCTCATTCTTATAGACATTCAGAGTGGTAATAGTGGGCAGTAACAGCGTCTGTTAATCTTGGATAGCTTGTTGTGCTTTTGACTTTGAAACATAGCATGTCTTCACCATTTATGATAGAGGGGTCACATTGTGAATGTGGTAGGTGTTTTGGTGAAAGAAGGAATGGTTAAAATAACAATGTACAGAATGGTTGTTGCTGTGACAGCAAAAGCACATGATGCATGTTTTGAATTAATGTGGGGGCTGTCTATAAAATATCTCTCAGTAACTGGGGAAGGATTTGAAGAATTGTGATGAAAGAAGAATTAGCTGTTGTTTAAAACAGGATAGTAAGAGCCAACAGGGATATGGTTTGAAAAAATATATTTGAAAGTATAGTATTATTTATGAACTAATGAAGTGGGTTCCACAAAAGCATCGTTGTTTGGGGTGGTTGTTGGGGGGGGAGTGGTAAGGCCTCTGAGGAATACCAGGCTCATGACAAGGAGGCAGGCAATGGCAAACCATAGATTCATTGAATAATAGAGTTGGAAGTCACCTCCTGGGCTATCTAGTCCAACCCCCTGCACTATGCAGGACACTCAAAACCTTATTGTTCATCCACTGGAACCTGCCACCCCCTTGAGCCTTCACAGAATCAGTCTCACCGTCAGATGGCTATCCAGCCTCTGTTTAAAAATTTCCAAAGATGGAGAACCCACCATCTCCCAAGAACTCACCACCTCCAAAGATGGAGAACTCACCACCTCTGAGTGTCTCTTGCCTTGAAAACTCCACCAGGGGTCGACATACATCAACGATGTCTTGAAGGCACATTCTGATACCACCAAGGCTTCTTATAATTTGAGGTGGAAATTTTGACAGAGCTGCATATTTTGAGCCAAATTCTGAAGCTAACAGAATTTGGCGGCAGCCCTAATCTGCCTCTAAATCTGCTAATTTTACAGACAAGTCTGCTTAGGTATGGAATCAGGTCAACGTTCCAAGTGTAACACATTGAGATTGTGTTTTGACAGTCTTTTTCTTAGCCATGCATAATAAAAGAATTGCTGGCACTACTAATCAGTGTCCTGCTTGAATGCCAATAAACTAAAGCATATGTTATATGAATGAATATACTTTGTGTTTTGGAACATCTTTCTAACCTTGGATAATTTTTGTTTTATTTTAAAAACATTAATGTGCTTTCCTCATTTTGTTTGCATCTCACTGTTTCGTTTCCTGAAGAACTTACTTGCTCTGATAAAGTGGATTCTGGTCCATGAAAAATTATGCCATATTTGCTAGTCTTTAAAGCACCACAAGTTCACAGGACAGTGGGTTTCTTGAGGACTAAAGATACGTTGTTTTGATCCTGGCTAATTCAGAAAATCAACTAATCTAGAGTCTTTCCATCAGCTGACAACATAGTGTGTTCTGTTCTCACAGTCCAGCAAGGAATGAAATTCAGTATGCAATAAAACATACAGTTTATAACATTCTGACCCCTCTGTCTTCTCATTTGTCTTATACTTTGTGTAGAGCAAGGGTCCCCAGTGTGATGTTTGTAGGCACCATGGCATCCACTGGCATCTTTCCCAGTACTCACCAAATATTTTTATAAAGCTGTTGAGGCCATGTGGGGTTTTCACTCAGCAGGGCTTGTGATTGGCTTGTGAAGATCTTATTGGCTTTTCAGATTTCAAAAAATCAACTTCAGCATGAGGATTTTCACTGCATAACTGAAAGTAAACTGTAAGGAAGAAAACATTTTACATATGTTCATTTTGAAGGGCTGTCTGTTAAGCAGAGCTTCTGCCTGAAATGTTGAATAATTACTATTATTTGTGGTTGGCTCCACCTCCTATGGCAGCCATTTTGTGGTTGGGCCTACCATAGTGTTTCAACATTACAAAATTGCTTGCAGGCACAAAAGGGTGAGGCATTTGATTTAATTTATTGAATGTATAGAACTGTCCCTCCTTGGCACAGCCATCTTAGGACAGCGTACAATTGAAAGCCAGTAGAAAATAAGGCCGAGACTTACCCGGGCCGCCTATTGACGGGCGGGGGAGCCGGCACCAGCAGACGCCGGGGGATGACGTGCCAAGGCACGTCGGGAGCGGCAAGCCGCAGAGCGTGCGGCGCATGGCTAATGAGGCGGGCAATAAATAGGGCCACGTGCGCCAGCCCGCCTCATTAGCCGCGTGGAGCTGCCGGGGACGGAAGATTTCCCTCCCACCCTCCCCTTCAAAATACATGACTACATACATAAAAGCCGAGGGGGAGGAGCATAAGGAAAGGGGTTGCTGATGTTTGGTTGAGTTGGATATTTCACGTAATACGGTTCTGTTTTTCTAATTCTACGTCACAGCGGGCGGGGTGGCATAGGGAGAGCCAGAGTTTTGGGGGAGTACGGAGTGTGCCCGTCTCCCAGGTGGGGCCTCTTAAGAGGTGGCTGGGCATGAGCACCTGACCCTTGGGGGAAAGGGCTGGTAGTTCATGCAGCCGGGTGGCCCGAGGTTGGACCAACGGAGGTGTGCGCCCCCTGCGGTACCTCGGGTGGGTGACACTTCCCAGATAAGGACCCTAGTGGCTAGGAATCCTCACTCCCGGCTGGGAGAAGGAAAGGGATTCCAGGATGCCGCTAGGAAGAGCGGGTTGGGGTGTGGTCGGCTGACCACAAGAAAGGCTCTTCCCTATGCCCCACCAACACTCCAGGTTAATAAAGCTGTGGCCGGTTTTGCCAATAAAAGTGGTGAGTAGCGTCGTTATTCGGTGCCCAAAAAGTGCCCACCTGCCTGTCAACAATAAACAGTAAAATTAAATATAAATCACTTAACAACAGTTGGAGGACAACAGTCAGCATCCTTCCTGGGGTACAGTATGAAAGTCTTTAAAGAACTCCCAGATGTAGGATTGGATCCCACCTAGATTTCCACAGGTGATTCTTCACCCCTCCGGTAGAAACCCTACCTACTCCATGAAATGTTGATTTGAGGGACAGGAATATTTGGAGGGTTGGTGGGGAGTCTTCCATTAGGGGAAAATAAGTAAAGATTCACCCCCCCCTCACCCCCGAAATCGAAGACGAATCCAAACCACAGTCTTGGTAGTACTTAAATAACCCAAGAAAGTAGGTCATGTTCATTGCTCCCCCATATTGAACACATGAATCCACTTTATGCTGAATCAGACAATGCATTTAAGGTCAGTACTGTCTACTCAGACTGGCAGTGGCTCTCCAGGTTTCAAGGTGGAGGTCTCTCATATCATCTACCATTTGATCCTTCTGTCTGGAGATGATGGGGATTGCACCTGGAATCAAGCCGATGTTCTACCATGGAGCCACAGCCCTTACACATGGAGGCTTAAGGCTAATAGGATAGTAACCCTAGGAGATCAGCTTATCTTCTCTGCTGTGCTTCTTGTAGTATCATCAGTTGAAAATTGGTGGTGTGGGCTGGAGGGACCAGATCATGCGCTGAAGTTCCAAAACCTCTTTGTTTGCCTTTTCTTCTCCCTGCATGAACTTTCAACACCCTCGTATATGAGGGCCCTGTGCAACAAAGAGATGTTATTTTAAAACCTCTTACTTGCTCAGTAGTAGAAGAAACTCCACGGAAACAATGTTTTCTCTGTTCCAAGATTGTAGATAATTTGTTTTGGTTTTTTTTTAAGTCCCAAAGTCTTCTCGACATGCTGACATTTATTTGGATCTCCATACGGCGTGGCTGCTGGCCCACTGCCCATTTTGCAGTAAGCTGTTGGACTGGATCTGTTCTTAAAACAATTGGCCTTTTGTTTAAACTTTCGGTGTTTTGTATTAGGAGCAAGGCAACCGGTCCAACTTGTGTGCTCATATGGCATCTTTCACAGTGAGGCATGTTGTGTATATGTTGCTCCTCTTGACTACACTCCTAAGCATCACTCTTCACTGGTTCTCTCATACTCTGTGTAGTTTTTAAATTTTGGTCACATTGGCTTTCTGACTAGAAGCCTTGGTGGAACTAAGTTTTGTCCACTGAAAACAAAGGCATCTGGTATTTTTTACGAATAGATGGCAAATCATTTAAGGATGGTTTGTCACGAGCAGGTGGGTGTTTGTCAACACAACTGATGGAAGCGGGTAAATTACATAGACAGGCATCCATTTCCTCATTGCTAGACTACTGCAGTGCACTTTACAAGGGTTGCCCTTAAAATAATCCTTTGTAACCTTAAACTCAACCATTGTCAAAAACTAGCCATTTACATCATGTAACATGGATAGTGGAACAACCTCCGTAGGGAACTTCCGCACAAACCTCTGAATGCTGCTGCTAGGAGGCAATAGCAGAAGGTCTCAGTCCCATGCCCTGTTTGTTGGCTCTCCAAGGCAATTGGTAGGCTCCCTCCTTCGGGTAGGGAAAAGTGGCATATAACTGTGTGTTAGTATCGTAGAACTCATGACAAAGTACAGGGGGTTACCCGATTTTTTCCCCTCTCAACAAACCCATGAGGAAGATTAGCCCAAAGGAAAGCATGATCAGTCCAAAATGGGCTATATCTTTGAGCAAAGTTTTTGGTTTAGGTCTCCAAGACCCAAGTCCAGTACTTTATCCACTGTCCCGGAGAAAGAGTGCCTTACAGAAACGTACAAGTAAAACCATTCGCTGTGGACAAGTCCAATAAAAAATTATTACTATGTCATAACACAGTTATTTTCTTTTTCTCTCGCCCCTCCCCCTGCTTTTCAGACATGCTGTTTCTCCAAGGTTCAGAAGTTATATTTAAAGTGGCTCTGAGCCTTCTGGGAAGTCATAAACCCTTGATTCTGCAGCACGAAAGCTTGGAAACCATTGTCGATTTCATTAAATGTACTCTTCCAAACCTGGGCTTGGTACAGATGGAAAAGACCATTAACCAGGTATGAAAGCAGGTATTATGAAGAACTATTAAATTATCAGGTCATATGCTGCTTATTCATGTTCTGGGGGGAATGTATCCATGTATTTCTCAATAAGGTTTTTAGAGGCAGGTGAGGCTGAGAGAGCCCTGATATCACTGCTCGGTCAGAACAGTTTTATCAGTGCCGTGGCAAGCCCAAGGTCACCCAGCTAGTTGCATGTAGGGGAGTGCAAAATCAAACCTGGCTTGCCAGTTCTCCTAACCACTACACCAAGGTGGCTGAGCTATCCCTTGACCAAAATAAAATAATGAAGAACCTCTTCCATTTTGCATACATCACAGGTATTTGAGATGGATATCTCCAAACAGCTGCAAGCATATGAAGTTGAATATCATGTCCTTCAGGATGAACTGATTGATTCGTCCCTCAATGACAATCAGAGGATGGATAAATTAGAAAAAGCAAACAGTAGTTTACGTAAACAAAACTTTGACCTCCTTGAAGAGCTGCAGGTATAATTTTGTGTTCCCCCCCCCCCTATCTTATCGAATCTACATTTCTGTCTTGCTGTTTCCCACCAGGCGTTCAGGGTTGCATGCTGGGAAATACCCGGAGCTTTGGGAAGTGGAGCCTGAGGTGGGCGGAGTTTGGGGAAGGGAGGGGACCTCATCAGGGTATGATGCCAGAGAGTCCCTCCTCCAAAGCAGCCATGTTCTTCAGGGGGACTGATCTTGTCGTCTGGAGATCAATTGGAATAGCAGGAGATTGCCCAGTGAATCCAAAGGCTGGCAACCCTAGCCATATAAGTAGTTCTTCCTGTTCAGTTTTATCTTCCTAACACCCCGGCGAGATATGTTAGGCTAACAGGGAGTGAATGGCCTCAGGGAGTTTCATGGAGAAGTAGGTATGTTATCTTGTTATGGAGGCAAACATGATTTTAAAAAAATGCTTCTTGAAAAAATTAAAAATTTAATCTCAACAGTGTGCATTCGATGTTACAATATGCATGCAGGCAATAAATGCTGATTCGTCAGTTTATTTACATCTGGAAATAATCACCGGGGGGATTTTTTACATTTATTATTTTGAAAACATCTGCCCAGCTGAAGGAGCCTTTGTTGGTGCTCTGCAGGAAATCAGGTGGCCATAATTTAATTTATTTTAAGATTTTCTAAGATTTCAGTCTTCTCATTTAACAGTGCATTTCTATGGAAGCTGTAGTTCTGCCCTGTTTTTCAACCAAACCACAAATTGGCTCCCAAATAGGGTTTTCAGAAAATCAAAATCAAATAGCAGTATTGGTACGATTAAATCAGGGATTCCCAAGCAGGGGTCCATGGAGCTCTGGAGGGGGTCCGTGGCTTTTCCCCTCCTGCGTTTTATGGACTCAGCCACAAGCTAGGGAACTGGCCGCTACCGGTACTCCCTGAGATACCCACAATCATAGGGGAATCTTGCTTTTACCTGTAGCAGTTATAAAATGTCGCCTTTTTAAGTCTAACGGAAGTGGGTATCTTTAACTATTTGTAGATCAGATGTTTATTCCAGTAACATGTGGTGTAGTAGGTTAGAGCAGGGGTCGCCAACCCCAGGCCGCGGCCCGGTGCCGGGCTGTGAAAGCCTCGGCACTGGGCCGCACCAGGGGGAGTGAGGTGCCTCTTCCCCCATGTAGCGCGGCGCTTGCCGGGCCTTGAGTGAATCGGCCGCTTCGCTCAAGGCCCGGCAAGCGTCGCGCTGCGGGGTGGATGCAGGCGGAGCTGCTGCACGTGCGCATTTGCGCCTACCGGCGCCCGGGCCTCCGTCTCCCCCCCCCCCATAGACCAATCCCCGGCCTTCAAAAGATTGGGGGCTGCTGGGTTAGAGTAGGATCTGGGAAATCAGACTAGGTTCGAAGCCCTACTCATGTTATGAAAGCCTGCTGAGTGATTGAGCCATTCACACACTCTCCACACACTCTCCAGCTGACGTACCTCAACCGGGTCGTTGTGATGACAGAAGATAATGATAAGCTGACTTGGGTCCCCCTTGCGGAGAAAGGCGAGGTACAAATAAATTAAATAAATAATGGAAAGACTATCCTGGGGGTGGGTGGGTGGGTATTGGGATGAAGCGGGTTGTTCATCTTTAGGCTTTCTGTGCGGTCCCAGATGAAACTGCGCTTGCACAGGCCTGTGGCAGAGCTGCACAAGCAGAGCCGCATGTGTGCCTGCACAGAAAACCAAGTAAGTCTGACCTTGTTTTACCTGTTTTGAGATTTTTCTGAATTTGGGGGTCAAAGTAAAAATTCAAAAAGCAGGAAGGCAAGACCATTCAACTTAGTGCTGCCAGGACTGGAAGTTCTAACTCTGGGGAGGCAAAACGCCAATTGATCAGTTCTTGGCAGACTCCACTTTGGATGGTCTGAGCCATGATTCATGTCTCCTTCACTCACTCACTCTCAGTGAAGTTCCTAGGCAGCCCCTCTCTGGATCAACCACACTTAATTAATTAAGCTTAATTAAAATGCCTCGGTTAATAAATTCATACACGTATTAGTCAATCTTGCATAGATTTATTAGCTTTCTCATCTTTTCGTCTCTGTTATTAAGCTGCAGGATTGAGTCAGTGTAGAGTTTAAATAATCAAGATTTGGAAGGGGAAAACATAGACAAAATGTGATTTACTTGCACTGAGGAGTCATTGGTCTGACAGGTGCAGTGTTGAGGGGGGGCGGTAAGGCAAGCCAAACACTACACTCTCCCAGATGCTGGATGTTCAATGATTGGGGGAGTGTGCAGGTTTTAACACCATTTATTCATTTGTGGCCAGAGTACAATGCAATTACATTTATCCTCTAAACCAGGGGTAGTCAACCTGTGGTCCTCCAGATGTCCATGGACTACAATTCCCATGAGCCCCTGCCAGCAAATGCTGGCAGGGCCTCATGGGAATTGTAGTCCATGGACATCTGGAGGACCACAGGTTGACTACCCCTGCTCTAAACCAACCTTTTGACCATGGAGGAGTCCCTGAAATAAATGTTCAGGCTTTAAGGATCCCCGGATTTGCTGTGAACTGTCCACGTCCTCCTGCCACGCCCTTTCCAGAAGTGCCGTGTCACCATCATCACCCACGCCTTTCACTCTCCTTTCACTCTCTCCCCCCACCTTTACTACTCCTAGTAATAATAGATAATTTTATTTGCATATAGCCATAGGCTTTTACAAAATATAAAATACAAATTTATAAATAGTAAAATAGAATAAAAAGAACTATATAAAATATAATATTTAAGACCAAAGAACTGAAACAGCATACATGGTTACCAAAGGGCAAGAGTTTTAGAGGCCTGCCTTAACGGCAATAAGGTAAAGGTAAAGTTATCCCCTGTGCAAGCACTGGGTCATGTCTGACCCTTGGGATGACGCCCTCTAGCGTTTTCATGGCAGACTCAATACGGGGTGGTTTGCCAGTGCCTTCCCCAGTCATTACCGTTTACCCCCCATCAAGCAAGCTGGCTACTCATTTTACTGACCTCGGAAGGATGGAAGGCTGAGTCAACCTTGAGCCGGCTGCTGGGATTGAACTCCCAGCCTCATGGGCAAAGCTTTCAGACGGCTGCCTTACCACTGTGCGCCACAAGAGGCTCACAACGGCAATAACGTTGACCCTTATTTTCCTCGCAGCCAAAGCAAATAGAGCCCTTTTATATGTTACATTATCAACATGGTCAGATAAAAGATAGATTGTCTTTTCAGCAACAGAGGGAAGGTTAGAATCCTGTAAGATCTCATTAAGGAATTTGGCCCTTGACTACTACTATGGCTGTTCTGTCTCGTGTAGGCCAGAAAGAAGGGCAGGAGCTGAGAAGACAGCCCAGACTCCCCCCCCCCCAATACCACACCACAACCAACTCCCCCCACCTTTGATTTTGACACTCCAAGCCTATCCCTGTCCACTGGGCCTTCTGGGTGGAGGCGGCCAGTTCCCAAGCTTGTGGCCGAATCTTTTAAAGCAGGATTGGGAAGGCCATGGACCCCCAGAGGCTGGAAATCCCTTCTCTAAATTCAAAAGGAGTCACTGGAGAAACAAGCAAACTAATATCTGTGTAGCCCCACTATTGTTTTTTCTCTCTTGGACAAACTAGGGCAGGGGTAGTCAAACTGAAGCCCTCCAGATTCCATGGATTACAATTCCAATGAGCCCCTGCCAGCAAATGCAAAATCTAGAGGGCTGCAGTTTGACTACCCCTATACTAGGGTGTGCCAAAGAGACCCTCACGTTGAATTTGATATTCATCTGCCAATTATTAAATAGATCTAAGGCTATAAATAAAGGTAAAGGTAAAGGTATCCCCTGTGCAAGCACCGAGTCATGTCTGACCCTTGGGGTGACGCCCTCTAGCATTTTCATGGCAGACTCAATACGGGGTGGTTTGCCAGTGCCTTCCCCAGTCATTACCGTTTATCCCCCAGCAAGCTGGGTACTCATTTTACCGACCTCGGAAGGATGGAAGGCTGAGTCAACCTTGAGCCGGCTGCCGGGATTGAACTCCCAGCCTCATGGGCAAAGCTTTCAGACTGCATGTCTGCTGCCTTACCACTCTGCACCACAAGAGGCTCATAAGGCTATAAATATAAATAAACAAATAAATAAATAAAACGGTGATGTTCCCCAAAGTACAATACAGAGCGAAGTATGTGTGCATTCCACGTAAGTCAGTATTTTTTTCATATTTCCTCTCAAACGCACACACTCTTTTCCTTATTTCAGGTGGCCAATGGGAAAATACAAAACCTAGAGGTCATGGTTGGAAGTCTGCTGAACTGCGAGAGTAAACTGAAGCAGACGGTTCTCGCCCTAGAGCTGGAGAGGAAGGCCTTGCTTGAGACAGTGGAAGAGCTGCGCACGCATTCGGCAAGGCCCATCGGAACCCCTCGGCTTGCCAGGCAAGAGCACATGGACGCTTCTATCTGACAGCAGAAAGGAAGCAAGGAAGAGCTACAGGGACAAAGAAGGGAAGAATCATTTTCGGAAATGCAATCGTGATCTTCCCCATCCTCCTTCACATTGCCCAGGCCTTAATTTTGGTTGAGTGAAACGAAAAAACCAAACAAAAACTTGCACAAGAGAGAAGTGTGTTACCGATGGAGGAGACCATCTCTCTTCATTTCTACGATTATTTTGAATGACACATGTATGCGCAACATAACAAGCAGAAGAGCCCTCGTCGGGTCTGGTGGTCATGTTGCTTTTGACCACCACTCCAGCATGTGCAATCCCGAACTCCGCAGGAAGCACTTCTCTACCCAAGGGCTCCGTTATGCTTTCACATCACGTCTTTAGGAAGCTCCCCTTTCCAAGGCCGCCGGCTGCAAAAGTACTGGAGAATGGCCGAATGTTGGAGCTCCTGAATGGATTCTTGCCTCTGTTTAGAGGTCTACGATGTATTTGTCCGTGATTGGAACTCAGTACCTTTCTGACTTTGGTTTTGCCTGAACTTGAAACAGGTCCCACCATTTGCATTGGATTTTTGAAACTCCCGCATTTGTCAGAAGGTGCCATAAGAGAGCCAGAGAAAGCTGAATTTCGCCATGTAATAATTTGGAGTTATCTGTTGTTATAAACGTGTTTATTTTGATCATGCTTTTTTGTTTTCCTTTACGTATTCAAATGTTGCAGCATGGTTAGCGCTTTGATAAAATAGATCATATTCAGGATGTTCTTCTTTTTTTTCTTCCCAAGTGTGAATGGTGACGAAGCCTGAAAGTCTCATGCCATTGTGGTGGATCATGCCTTAAAATTTCCTATTTATTTTAAACTGTTGTGTTGTATTACTTATTTCTTAAGTGGGGAACTAAATGGCGTTTATTTTTTAAAACTCACTAGTATTTCAACCTTGACAGAAAACTATCAACCTTGACAGAAATTTTATTCTTTAATCCAGGGGTAGCCAAACTGTGGTTCTCTAGATGTCCATGCATGCTGGCAGGGGCTCATGGTAATTGTAGTCCATGGACATCTGGAGAGCCACAGTTTGGCCACCCCTGCTTTAATCATTACCTACTGCAGTTGTGGAGGTATTTCCAAAAGCTGAGTGCATGCTAGATGTAGCTAAGCAACTTTTTTTCACAAAACAGTGGACTGATAGTTGAACTAGGAACATAAGCTTTCTCAAATATGTAACTTTTAAGGCAAGGATATATTTTTAACAAGATCTTTGTTGTCTTTAAAGGAAGTATTTTTAGAACATTGAAAATCCCTTCCTTTACAACTAGATATGCCATTTGATCCAAGAACATGAAATTCAATATTTGCTGTCAAGAGGGATCAACTGGTAGCACGAATGTTATGGAGGATTTATGGGATTTCACCTGAACTGTTTTTGTTCCAATTCATAAGCACCTTCAGTGTGCATAAGTGTTTTCATTCAGGTTTGCTGCCAATAGTTGAATTGATTACACATCTTTTCAGTAAATTTTCTGATTTCACACTGACATATATAAAGGGTGCAGTCTCCAACCACTGATATTAATTGGGACGGTACCATTGAGTTTCAGGAGCATACAGGCTGCACATGCTGAACATATATATTCACTGCAAGCTTAAATTGATTTGATTTATCATTATTTCCACTTTTCAGGGAACCCTGGGATAGAAGATCTCCAAAAGAGAGAACCAGGTTATTATTATCATTGTTATGAAGACGAGTTTGTTTTTATACCCCAATTTTCACTATCCAAAATTGTCTAAAGGCAGCTTACAATCACCTTCTCTTCCTCTCCCCACAACAGGCACCCTGTGAGGTATGTGGGACTGAGAAAGCCCTGACAGAACTGCTCTGTGAGAACAGCACTAACAAGACTGTGACTGGCCCAAGGTCACCCAGCTGGCTGCATGGGATTAGATTTATTGGCCACCTCTCCCTGACAACAGGCTCAGGATGGATAACATCAGTAAAAGCATGTACAGAGTCAAGATAAAAACATTTACAAACAAGAATTTTAAAATATTAAAGATAAAAACCCTATTGAGTGCTCCAACTCTGGCCACATGGGCCATATAAGTTCTGGCATTGATTTTATGTCCAGATTTCAATTAGCCTTAACCATGTATGTTCTGGAAGAGTATCGTCTTGCGGGCCCTTCTGAACTTTGTCAGCTCCGATAGGGCCCTGATCTCAGCTGGCAACTCATTCCGCCAGGCTGGAGCTGAGAATTGCACTTCTTTGAGACTGGGGATTGCCAACCAGTTGGAATGTATAGCGTGCAACACTCTTTCTGGGACATAGTTGGAGAGGCGGTCCCTCAGGTAATCCTAGGTTCCCAAGGCACAAGACCTTAAAGGTTACAAACATTACCTTGAACTTGGTATTCAACTGGTAGCCAGTACAGCTGCTAGAGAACAAGTTTGATTCCCTCGTCCTCCACACACTGCCAGCTGGCTGACCTTAGGCCAGTCACAGTTCTCTTAGATGTGTTCTCACAGTGCCCTGTCAGCCCCACCTACCTCACCGGATATCTGTTGTGGGGAGAGGAATGTGTTTGTAAGCTTTTCTGAGACTCCTTTGGGTAGTAAAAAGCAGGGTATAAATCCCAAATTTTCCTCTTCCACAGAAATGGGGCTCAGGTGGTTTAGAGTCAGGAGTTTGAAGGTAGGGCTATTTCCGTTGGTGAGCAGGCTGGCTCAGACTCTTGGAGCTTCTGGGGGTGTCCCAACTGCCTCACCCTGTGGGAGTGTTGAGTGGCCAGTTCCATCATCTTCTGAGTCTTCAGTATCATCTGAGGAAGAGTCTGCATTGTGATCCATGCCACATTAGTTCTCGCAAGACCCACTGTCCAGTTTTCTATCTTTAATCATCAGTAATGACAATCTAAGAATCTCTTGATATGATTGTTTTGTTTTGGGTTTCTTCACAGGTTTTATTATGTTTGCTGTTTTGTGTGCCCACTAATGTTGCATTTGAACTAAGGCAATAACTGATATATTGGCTTTTTAAACACTAAACCAAACAGCAATAAAAAGCCTTGGAGATAATGAACCCTGTCAAATGTATGTTGTTTTTAAAAAGCAGAGCATTACCTCTTGTTGTATTCTTGTGGGGAATATGTGAAGAACCTGCTACTAGTAAGTCCCAGTACCTTTTTACCAACAGGCTAGTGAACTCTACACAGTATGAAGGTGTCTTCATCTGCCTGGCCTGGATGGCCCAGGTTAGCCCAATCTTGGTTAAAACCTAAGCAGGGTCAGCTCCACTAAGTACTTGGATGAGATACAACCAAGGAAATCCACAGAGGTGCTACACAGAGGTGGGCAATGGCAAACCACCTCTGCATGCCTCTTGCCTTGAAAATCCAGTGGGGTTGGCTGTGACTTGACGGTGCTTTCCAACCACCACTTGTGTCTACCTCAGTATGCAATGCATCCACCATTGGTGCTGGAATTCTATGCTTTGTCCCCTAGGTCACATCTAGAAAGCAACAGATATCTATGCTTTCCTCAATCCTCCCCCTCTGTCAGTCCTCTCCTCTATGGGAAATATTGCATGGTAGGTCTGGAAGTGGGTGGACAGTTATCAGTAGCTCCAGCTAAACTTTCTGACTGAGAGGCAGCTGGAAGTGTGAAAATGTATTTGAAATGGCTGCAGCCCCTAATGAATGCCAATGAGTGACTGAGTACAGAACTTAGCTAGGGTATTGTAGAGAAGTGAGGGTAAGAGGCTTTGAGGGTAGAGCAAGTGGTAAGTACAGGCTTTAGTAAGGTGACCAGATTTTAACATTGGTAAAGTGGGACACCATTGACCAGGAGGGTTCTTGATTAAAAAAATGGTCTATATGGAGCAACAAAAAGTTTCATAGAATGCAAAAATAGTATTGTAATACATATTTTTAAATTTCAACATAAGGACAATTTGCCAGGTACCCCCAGTGTTTGAGGAGTGGGCCTTTTCTTGGTATGCAGAAGACCCCCGGGTTCAACCCTTGGCCTCTCCAGTTAAAGCATCTCTGGGAGACAATATTGAAAAGCACCACTCCAAAGAGAGCCTGCAGAAACAGGGCCAAGGCAAGCCTATGCACTTAGTTGCCTCCACCCACCCCCATCCCAGAAACAGTGTCTGTTGTGGGGAGAGGAATGAGAAGGCGACTGTAAGCCGCTTTGAGCCTCCTTCGGGTAGGGAAATGCAGCATATAAGAACCAACTCTTCTTCTCCTTCTTCTATGAGACAGAGACAGAGAGTCGCCCAAACGAGCCCTCATTTCCCTGCTACAAACAGCCCTGATTACCTCCTACGGCTTCTGCTGCAAGGGGGGGGGGAGATATCTGCACCTGCCAGTGTCCCCTGGGTCCTAGCACCCATTACATTCCTGGTTGCAATGGGCTTTCTTGCTAGTCTGTAAGCGCTCCACGGAAGCGGTATAAATAAAACGCTAAGGGTCCTTGGGGTGGGTCCTGTCCGTGATGGGGAAGGGCGCCCATTGGCCCCTTCCCCCTGGAATGACAAGCGGAGGGCTCAATCGGCAGGTGCAAAGCGCCTGCCACTTGAGCCGTCCGCTTGTCATTACGGGGCCAAGGCGCCAATCGCCAGCCGTGCACAGCTTGGCCCAGGCCCTTGGCCAACGTCCCAGGCCTGCTCCCAGCGCTCTGCCAGCCCGCTCGCTTGAAGAGGGAGCCACCAGCCGGGTAAGCCTTCCCGTGCCCTGCCCGCACGCTCGCCACAATGGCCACCCAGCAACCCTGTTCCCAGCCTCGCCGCCTGCTCTCCGAGCCTTCCCCAGCCCCTTGGACCAGCCTCCTAGCCCTGTTCTAGCGCCCAATGTCTTAAAGCAACACCAGACTAAAATTATAGTATCTATATAATATTCTAATGCCAATTTTTAAAAAAATTCTTAGCAGTGGAGGGAGGGAACTGCTGCTGAAGGAATATAGTTGTGGGGAGAGGTTGTCACCCCTACAGTAGCTGGCCAAACTTTAAAGCAGTTCCCATGGAGGAACCCCTGAAATATTTTTCAGGCTCTGAGGAACCCTGGGAGTGGTGCCAGGCCCCTTCAGAGAAGCAGGTGAGGAAGTAAGATGTGGGAACCAGCCAATCAATTGATTGCCCATTTACACATTCCACTGTGGAGAAAGAGACTCAGCCTGTGGAGGAACAGGGAAAGTGGTCTCTAGTGATGTAAGTGGCCAGTTTGGTGTAGTGGTTAGGAGTGCGGACTTCTAATCTGGCATGCCGGGTTCGATTCTGCGCTCCCCCACATGCAACCAGCTGGGTGACCTTGGGCTCGCCACGGCACTGATAAAACTGTTCTGACCGATCAGTGATATCCGGGCTCTCTCAGCCTCACCCACCCCACAGGGTGTCTGTTGTGGGGAGAAGAATTGGAAGGCGAATGTAAGCCGCTTTGAGCCTCCTTCGGGTAGGGAAAAGCGGCATATAAGAACCAACTCTTCTTCTTCTTCTTATCCAAATTTATGAGAAAGGCTGCAGAACTCCTGGGGAGCTCTCACTTAACCCCAAAGTTCCTCAGGACACTGGATGGGAGTCCTTACTTTAAAGGAAAACAAGTTTGAGAAAGACTTGGAAATCTGCAGAAGGTGCATGAATGTGTCTTCATGCTGAAGAGGAAGCAGGAGAAAAACTCAGTCCCCAACTGCCTTGAGCCAAGGGCGCATAACCTGTGTGAGAATGATCACAATGGTATTATGATTCATCAATGCACATCACCAGTGTCATCACAACTCATCTCCAGTCTACAGAAATGAATTCCCCTGGAGAAATATAGCTGCTTTGGAGAGTAAACTCTACGGCACTGTACCCCACTGAAGTCCCTTAGTTGCCTCCACCCATCCCCATCCCAGAAACAGTGTCTGTTGTGGGGAGAGGAATGAGAAGGTGAGTGTAAGCCGCTTTGAGCCTCCTTCAGGTAGGGAAAAGCAGCATATAAGAACCAACTCTTCTCCTTCTTCTATGAGGCAGAGACAGAGAGCCCCAGGCTCCATCCCCAAATCTCCAGTGGTTTCCCAACCTGGATCTGAAAATCGTGCTCCTGCAGGTGGTCAGAAGGACCTGGCAAGCCTACGGCTCATTACAGGACCACTTTTGGGGAGAGTCAACCCCACTGAATAGACCTGGGAAGGATTCTAGGCAGACCTGCCTACACTGCTAGCCAGGTCTTTTAACAGGAGAGGGAAAGGTCTATTTGCTATGACTGCTGAGTCAGCTTTCCTTCCCCCTCTCCCCAAGAGCTTTAATCCCACCCGTGCAACTTGCAGCTAGGAAATCCGCCTTAATTTCCAGACACAGCATGGCTTGTCCTGTTCCCCCAGATTTATTTACACAAGCTATGGTAAGATGAATAGCTGTCTCAGATTCTTCCCACCTGGAGACGGCTTCTCAGACATTTCCAGCACATGATCTTTTGTTTTAACATATTGTTCCCCGGGGACTATCTCTAAAGCGAGGATTGGGGAGTGGTCTGGGTTGGGAGGCCTCTTCACAGGTGCATTGTTCTCAGAGACGACTTTTTGCCAGCTGACAAAGGGGATTTTAATAACCTCCAGGAGGCAAGAGGAGTTTTGACTGTGGGAGCAATTTCTCAGACTTGGGAAATATCAGGGTACAGTAATTCAAAAGCGAGAGATGCCAGGACTTGCTCGATCTTCATACCTTCGGGCTGGTTTCTAATGAATCATCATATTCCATAGGTGAGGCTAAAAAAGAAATTGTTGTATTGTCTACAATTCCTGTCTGGGGTGTGTGTACATATATATATGAACGTATGTCAGGAATATTCAGGCTGATTTGGGATACTGGAATATACACAAGAGGTGTTGACCAATAGGGCACAACAGTGCAATTCGGAGCAGAGTCCCACCCTTCTAAGCCTGTTGGCTCTGGTGGGTTTAGAACAGGGGTAGTCAAACTGCCGCCCTCCAGATGTCCATGGACTACAATTCCCATGAGCCCCTGCCAGTGTTTACTGGGACTCATGGAAATTGTAGTCCATGGACATCTGGAGGGCCGCAGTTTGACTACCCCTGTTTTAGAAGGATGTAATTCTGTTTTGGAGCATGTTGGGGAGGTAGATATCATTCTATAGATATCATTCTATAATTTTAACATCCCTGCTTAAAATGTTACGAAATGGCATGAGTCAAATCATCTCACCAAGTATTATCCAACTGATAAGCAGATCTTCAAGGTCTCAGGCAGAGACAACCAAAATGTTTTTACCTGGAATTGGTACAGACTGAGACTGAGGATGGGGAAAACCAGACTGTGATGATAACAAGGCAGGAGATGTTTGATATATGTTACAGAGGAGGCAAGGGATGTGGAGACATGGCTGTCATTTTCAGGAGTCCTGAGTTTCTTGTAATGCTAAGTTCCATTGTGAGAGACACTCTGGTTATGGATTTTCTTAAACAACTGTTTGCACAATGGATGTTTGTGGTAAACTGTTTGATTCGTCAACCAGTTCATCATTCAAAAGGATGGGGTGTTGGTGGATTCCAGTACCAACAGAAATGGAGTGCATGAGAAAATCCACCTGAACTCCTGTAGGTCAAAGATTACAGATCTATAAAGAGGCATTTGCCTCGCTTTGTCTTAAAGTAACAAGACTTTTTTTCCAAAAGGAAGTTTTTCCAACATCATAGCTCAGTTCAAAAGAATAAATGAGCTGTTACATTTCCTTTAATTAACTTCCAACTTTTTCTTCAAGCAAAGTCTGATGTGGACCAAACAATAGAAAGGAAGGAAACAAGCTTACAAGCAGTAATTTTTAATATAGCAAAAACAACCACAATGATGTATTTTAACTTGCTAATTTATCTTCAAGAGCTTCTTTGGAATGGACAGCTATGAACTTATGCAGCAGAGAGATGGAACTGGTAGATGCCTATGTAGCCAGCTTGTGTCCCCAGTGATTTTCTAGTCTTTGGAATATGAAGAAGCTCCACCAGAGCTGCCGTTTCAGAAATTAGCATATATTTATTTTATTTAGAACTTTTTAAAATCAAGGTGTAGTGGTTTTGAGAGGCATAGTGGTTAAGAACAGTGGCCTCTTATCTGGAGAGCTAGTTTGATTCCACACAGATCTCTCAGCGCCACCTACCTCTCAGGATGTCTGTTGTGGGAAGAGGAAGGGAAGGCGACTGTAAGCTGCTTTGAGACTTTGAGACGGGGTATAAAACCCAACTTCTTTAATTGAACTGGCCAGAGAGTGCCATCTTTGAGGAATATGGATAAGACAGGTTGTTGTTATGTGCGAAGTCGTGTCCGACCCATCGCGACCCCATGGATAATGATCCTCCAGGCCTTCCTGTCCTCTACCATTCCCCGGAGTCCATTTAAGTTTGCAGGATAAGACAGGAAGTATCCCCAATTCTCCCTAGATGCATGAGTGACTGTATATGCAGTTGTGACCATATTTTGTAAGTCAGGGGTAGTCAAACTGCGGCCCTCCAGATGTCCATGGACTACAATGAACTAAAACCCAAGAGGTTTTAACTATTGTAAACCAAGAGGAGAGGGACAATAGAAATATTCTAATAAATAAACAAACAAATAAATAAATAGAGGAGTTGAATACCACTGAAGACCTAAGCAATGGTGATACCGTACCACTGTCCAAACTGGTGATGATCAAATACTTTTCCGTTTATGTGAGAACTTGGCAAGCAAGTGAAGGCTTGCTTCTTAATGATCGAATGGAGTTGCATTTTGCAGGACGACTGGGGAAGGGACATCACTTCCTATAGCGTCCAGGAGGATGAAGTGGACCCCTTGAATGCAGGTTCTGTCTGCTCAGGGCCTCTTTTGTATGAAGATACATATCCTAATTTTAAAGCAACAAATTCCTTGGAAATGATGCAAAAATATCTGGCATTAAGCCTTGCTACATTGAAAGATGACTGGGTAAACTGCCACTATAAACATGTCTCTGTTGGAGAGAGATTATACCCACTTTGCAAGACTTATGACAACTCTGTCTTGCTGATTTTAAAGATTTCATTGTTTCATTAGCAACTCCCTTGTGCAGCCTGGGCAGGGCTCTTGCTGTTGTTTTGGCAAGTTGCACAACAGAGACAAAATGTATTTTTTGACAATGAAAATGATACAATAGGTTGATAATTGGTTTGACTCTTCTACAGGTGCTTTTAATTTTTATGTTTACATGTCTATCCTTCTCCTTTTCAAAGATTTTAGGGTGTTGTTTCTAGTCTAACACAGCCATTCTCAACTTCTTTATCATTGAGAAACCCCTGAAATGTTATTCAGGCTCGAGAAACCCCAGAAGTGGCACAATCGTGCAGAATATGGTTGGGAAGCAGAGCTGTGTTCATGCTCACTTAATGCCCCTCCCCTTCCCACCCCCTCCAGGTCGATTATTGGCCATTTTGGGTGGGAGAGGTTGGTATGACCATATATGGTCACATTACCAGATAAATGGCCTAGCCTTAACCAGGGTCAGGGCTTTTTCGGCCCTGGCCCCAACCTGGTGGCATGAGCTCCCAGAAGAGCTGAAGGCCCTGTCAGTGTTGTCAGCATTCTGCTGGGCCTGTATGATGGAGCTCTTCTGCCAGGGATATGGTTGAGGCCAGGGCAGGGTCTCAGTGTTACCACCAGAGGATTTCTCAATGTGTGTTAGACCAGGATCTTCGCTCTCTGTGAAAGAGCTTTTGACTCATGTGCTGAACGGGGGGGGGGGGGGGGGGAGATTGGAACTCTTATTGATCGCTATCTGGTTAATGTATTAAGGGGTGTTTTTAGGGGCTTTTTTGTGTTTTATGGTGTTGTAAACCGCTGCAAGACTTTTTGAGAGCGGTGGTTGTTGTTGTTGTTATGTGCGAAGTCGTGTCCGACCCATCGCGACCCTATGGACAATGATCCTCCAGGCCTTCCTGTCCTCTACCATTCCCTGGAGTCCTTTTAAGTTTGCACCTACTGCTTCAGTGACTCCATCCATCCACCTCATTCTCTGTCGTCCCCTTCTTCTTTTGCCCTCGATCACTCCCAGCATTAGGCTCTTCTCCAGGGAGTGCTTCCTTCTCATGAGGTGGCCAAAGTATTTGAGTTTCATCTTCAGGATCTGGCCTTCTAAAGAGCAGTCAGGGCTGATCTCCTCTAGGACTGACCGGTTTGTTCGCCTTGCAGTCCAAGGGACTCGCAAGAGTCTTCTCCAGCACCAGAGTTCAAAAGCCTCAATTCTTTGACGCTCGGCCTTCCTTATGGTCCAACTTTCGCAGCCATACATTGCAACTGGGAATACCATAGCTTTGACTAAACGCACTTTTGTTGGTAGGGTGATGTCTCTGCTTTTTAGGATGCTGTCTAGATTTGCCATAGCTTTCCTCCCTAGGAGCAAGCGTCTTTTAATTTCTTTGCTGCAGTCCCCATCTGCAGTGATCTTGGAGCCGAGGAAAATAAAATCTGTCACTATCTCCATTTCTTCCCCATCTATTTGCCAGGAATTGAGAGGGCCGGCTGCCATGATCTTTGTTTTCTTGATGTTGAGTTTCAAGCCAACTTTTGCACTCTCCTCCTTCACCCGCATCAACAGGCTCTTTAGTTCCTCTTCACTTTCTGCCATTAGAGTGGTATCATCTGCATATCTGAGGTTGTTGATATTTCTCCCTGCAATCTTGATCCCAATTTGTGACTCCTCTAATCCCGCCTTTCTCATGATGTGCTCCGCATACAAGTTAAATAGGCAAGGCGACAGTATACAGCCTTGCCGAACTCCTTTCTCAATTTTGAACCAATCCGTGATTCCATGTTCAGTTCTCACTGTTGCTTCTTGACCTGCATATAAATTTCTCAAGAGACAAATAAGATGCTCTGGTATTCCCATCTCTTTAAGAACTTGCCACAATTTGTTGTGCTCCACACAATCAAAGGCTTTAGCATAGTCAATGAAGCAGAAGTAGATGTTCTTCTGGAACTCCCTAGCTTTTTCCATGATCCAGCGTATGTTGGCAATTTGATCTCTAGTTCCTCTACCTCTTCGAAATCCTGCCTGTACTTCTGGAAGTTCTCGGTCCACATATTGCTGGAGCCTAGCTTGTAGGATTTTGAGCATAACTTTGCTAGCATGAGAAATGAGTGCAATGGTGCGGTAGTTTGAACATTCTTTGGCATTGCCCTTCTTTGGGATTGGAATGTAAACTGACCTTTTCCAATCCTGTGGCCATTGCTGAGTTTTCCAAATTTGCTGGCATATTGAGTGTAGCACTTTTACTGCATCGTCCTTTAAGATTTTGAATAGTTCAACTGGAATGCTGTCACCACCACTAGCTTTATTGTTGCTCAGACTTCCTAAGGCCCATTTGACTTCACATTCCAGGATGTCTGGCTCCAGGTCAGTAACTACCCCACTGTGGTCATCAGGGATGTTAAGCTCGCTCTTGTATAGTTCTTCTGTATAATTTTGCCACCTTTGCTTAATCTCTTCTGCTTCTGTGAGGTCCCTACCATTTTGGTCCCTTATCATACCCATCTTTGCATGAAATGTTCTCTTCATATCTCCAATTTTCTTGAAAAGATCTCTGGTCCTCCCCATTCTATTGTTTTCTTCTATTTGTTTGCACTGTTCATTTAAGAAGGCATTCTTATCTCTTCTAGCTTTTCTCTGGAATTCTGCATTCAATTGGGTGTATCTTTCTCTTTCTCCCTTGCCTTTCACTTCCCTTCTCTCCTTAGCTATTTGTAAAGCTTCCTCAGACAGCCATTTTGATTTCTTGCATTTCTTTTTCTTTGGGATGGTTTTAGTTGCTACCTCTTGTACAATGTCGCGAACCTCCGTCCATAGTTCTTCAGGCACTCTGTCTATCAGATCTAATTCCTTAAATCTATTTGTCACCTCTACTGTATATTCGTCGGGGATATGATTTAGTTCGTACCTGAGTGGCCTAGTGCTTTTCCCTACTTTCTTCAATTTAAGCCTAAATTTTGCAACAAGAAGCTCATGATCTGAACCACAATCAGCTCCTGGTCTTGTTTTTATTGCCTGTATAGAACTTTTCCATCTTTGGCTGCAGAGTACATAGTCAATCTGATTTCTGTGTTGACCGTCTGGTGATGTCCATGTGTAGAGTCGTCTCTTGGGTTGTTGAAAAAGAGTGTTTGCTATGACCATTGTATTCTCTTGACAAAATTCTACCAGCCTGTGCCCTGCTTCATTTTGTACTCCAAGGCCAAACTTGCCTGTTATCCCAGTTATCTTTTGGCTTCCTACTTTAGCATTCCAATCCCCCATAATGATAAGCACATCATTTTTTGGCGTTGCTTCTATAAGGTGTTGTAGGGCTTCATAGAACTGATCAACTTCATCCTCTTCAGCAGCACTGGTTGGGGCATAGACCTGGATCACTGTGATGTTGAATGGTTTGCCTTGGATTCGAACTGAGATCATTCTGTCATTTTGGGGATTGTATCCCAAGACTGCTTTTCCTACTCTCTTATTGATTATGAAGGCTACTCCATTTCTTCTGCGAGATTCTTGTCCACAGTAGTATACCTGATGGTCATCTGAATTAAATTCACCCATTCCTGTCCATTTTAGTTCACTGATTCCTAAAATGTCGATGTTCAGTCTTCTCATTTCTTGTTTAACCACGTCCAGCTTGCCTTGATTCATGGATCTGACGTTCCAGGTTCCTATGGAATAAAAATCTTTACAGCATCGGACTGTCTTTTCGCCACCAGTTACTTCCACAACTGAGCGTCCTTTCGGCTTTGGCCCAGCCGCTTCATTCATTCTGGCGCTACTCGTACTAGCCGTCTGCTCATCCCCAGTAGCATATTGGACACCTTCCGACCTGAGGGGCTCATCTTCCGGCGTCATATCGTTATGCCTATTGGAACTGTCCATAGAGTTTTCATGGCAAAGATACTGGAGTGGTTTGCCATTGCCTTCTCCAGTGGATCACCTTTTGTCAGAGCTCTCAGCTATGACCTGTCCGTCTTGGGTGGCCCTGCACGGCATAGCTCATAGCTTCACTGAGCTACGCAAGCCCCCTTGCCACAACAAGGCAGCGATCCTTCAAGGGGGGAGAGCGGTGGTATATAAATGTAAAAATAAATAAATAAATATTGAACACATTTTAAAAGATATACAAATTAATTAACTCCCACCTATTAAGGAACCCTTCCAGGGCTGTCAAAAAAAGTCCAACCTAACAAAATGTATACTATGCCCATAAATGCCACCTCCAATTAGAAAGCCCATGTCCACAAACTGGTCTTGTCTAAGCCATTTCTTCGCTGTTCAAATTTTGGTTCTGGCTTTTGGGCCTAGTCAAGTTCCTGAAGACTCCTCTTGGAGAAAATAAGGTCACACTGACTTCTGATTCCCAGAGAAAGAAGGGATGAGATGGATTCAGATGCAGGTGCAAATGAGATTATGGGCCTGAGAGATTTAAGGCTAGAGATCCAGAGGGAGTTTTGCACATTACAGCTCATAATAAGCACAAGGAACCCTGCAAAGAAGGGTAAGTTGCTTGACAGTGATTATGTGCTAGCTGCAAGAGTAGGTGGTCACATGTCTTAGCAATACACCTGATTGCCCCAATGAGATCAGGCCAGCTGAGGTTAGTCAGGCTAAAGCAAGACCATTAATTCCACATGAAGGTCCTTCCTTTCTTCCTGTCTCCTTTTGACTGCAGATTGGGCCTTCTGCAACCAGAATACCTGCTTCTAGGATGTTGGACCTTTGAGAGCTCTCCGGGTCCTGTACCTATACATCTGACCAGGTAACATCTGGGTCAAACTACTAAAGGCTGAATAAGTATCCCAGAATAGTTACTTGGTTTTGTGATTTTCTTCCCAGGCTTGCACATTTTTAAACATTTTGAACCTTGCTAATTATAGTCCTGTGGTGTTATTTGGGCTTGGGGGCTTCAGTCTAAACCTTATTTTGGCTAGAGCCACCAAAGTAATTCTGTCATCAAGAGCTCGGGTTGAAATACTTGGTCACTTTGGGAGTGGAGCCAGGAATGGGAAGGAGTTGAGTTAGGGGAGGACCTCAGTAGAGTGTAATGCTATGGAGTCAACCCTATAAAGCAGCAATTTTCTCCAGGGGACCTGATCTCTGTTGCTTGGAGTAAAACCAGGGAGTCTCAGGTCCCACCTGGAGGCGGGCATCCCTATGAGATGTCAACACATAACATAATGGGAAGTATGATACTTGTATGAACCTCCAACAGCATTCAAGACCCAAGAATTCTTCTAGTTGGTTATTACATTGATAGTAATTTATGGATAATTAAAACTCATTTTAAGAGTTTTTAAAAATTTGATGTTGTTTGAGGTTTGCCCATTTAACCCTTTGGGGGGGATTTGGTGAGTCTCTCCCCCGCCTTTCTTTTTAATACTGTGTAGGGTTTTCAATGCAAGAGGTGAATAGAGGTGGTTTCCCATTGCCTGATTTTGCACAGCACTCCTTGACTTTTTGGTGGTCTCCCGCCCAAGTACTAACAAGGGCTAACCCTGATTAAATCTTAGCTATCAAGAACTGGCTACCTAGAATGTTCAGGGATGAACTGATGAAAGAATTCATGCACAAATTCTCGGCAGCCCACCTTGAACCCATAGTAACGGTAAGCTATTATTACTATTCATAGTAAGCCAAGAATAGGAATAAACATTCCGCACTTCCTTTCGTGTCAGTGTCTCCCTGCTAGTTTTGGTACCCCAAGGGGTCATTTAGACAGTCCTTCATTGGTGGAATGGAAGGAAGCAACCAAGCTGCCCTCCACTGTGGCAGGAGTGAGCTTCAGCACCCCAAGCAACTTTAGGACTGAAGTTGCATCCAGCTCCTGCTCAAAGTTGCCTTCTCTCTGCTGTCAAACAGCCCTTGGGGGAATGCCAGAAGCAGCCAGACTGACATTCCTCCATCATGCCCATATGCCTCTTCTACAGAGAGCTCCTCTCCCGCCAGCTTTTCTTGTGGCCCTTGCTTGACTTGCTCCTTGCAAAGAAGTTTATTCCTTCTTATTGATGTCCTTTATTTGTTTACAAACACTTTCAAACCAATATTAACGGCCATGAGGGCTAGAAATGGTATTTTTAAAAGAGAACAGTGAAATTCTAACTAGGCCAAATTCTGTCCCCAGTTCTGTGCTTTGCTGCAGCTGCGGTGGGATTACAGAAGTTACATCGGCCTAGTTATTGCGGTTAAATACACTTTGATAACAAAAACCAATGCAGCACCTTAAATACTCTACCCTAACTTTTCCTAGGCCAGAGCCTTGTTTTGGTCAGATGGAGGAAAAGCACAGTGAACGTACCTTCTCACTAGGTGGCAATGTTGTTCCAAGCAATTAATGCTGACAAATGGTTTCACGCCAGCTTGGGAAATACAGTGGGTGCTGTCAGAAGAATAACCTCTTGTTCTGTTCAGGAGAGATAGACAGGAAAAGGCTGCAAGCACAGGGGGAAGGAACTGGGCTACGACGCCCTACGATATAGTGACCCCGCACAGCGTGCCTTTGAACCGTCTGTTTGATTAACAAAGAGGCGTTACGGTTGGCCTAAGGAAAGCGGTCCTCCGTTTTTATCTACTGCCAAGAATGTCCACCATTGTTCCCTATAGGCTAGCATGCCCTCCATTTATACCTATGGCTTTGCATATGTACAGTTGTTCTTTATGGGGAAGCACGTGCACTATTGTATCCTCTGGGCAAGCATGTCTGGCAGTATAAGCAATGAGCAAGCATGTGTACCATTGTTCCCTATAAGCAAGCATGGACTCCATTTGAACCAATGGGCAAGAATACCTACCACTGTCCCCTGTGGGCAAGCATATCCTCCATTATTCCCAATGGGTAAGCGTGGCCCTATTGTTCCCTATGGGCAAGCATGTCCTCCATTTCAACCAATGGGTAAACATATCCCCCCCCCCTTGTTCCCTATTGGGAAGCATGTCCTCCATGTTAACCTAGGGGCAACCATGCCTATCAATGTCCCTTATGGGAAAGCACATAATTCCTTTTAATCTATAGGGAGGCATGTTCCCTAAGAGCAAGCATGTCCTCCATTTAACCAACGAGAAGGCATTCCCACCACTGTCCCCTTGAGACTATCCTTCATTTTAAGCGATGGGCAAGCATGTCCTCCATTTTGAACTGTGGTTAAGCAAGCCACCACTGTAACCTATTGGCAAGCATATCTGAAATTGTTCCATATGGGCAAACATCATTTTTACCTATGGCAGGATTTCTCAACCAGCATTTTGTGAAACCCTGGAGTTTCTTGAAGGCCCCACTGTTCTCTGTAGGCCATCTGTCCCCAAACTTGGAGTGCCCAACAGATTGAACCATAATCCATGGAATATCTGACGAGGAAAAGGAATCTGGCTGCTAACAATCCAGATTCATGTTTTAAAACACATTATTTTCTCCTAATGCCCACTAAAAGTGTAGAGAGCGGGGGAAATATTTTTAAGCACCATAGATGAAAAACACGTCAGCAAACTACCTGTAGCTTTTCTAAATTTCTCCACAAACCATTGGCATTAAAAAAACAACACAATTCCATCATATGAGAAGATAACACCCCCCCCCCCCCGAAACTTAATGTGCTGTCAGTTTTAGGGCAATTGACCCCTGAACAAAAGACCCTGTCCCATTGTTATCTCCCTAGGTCTCTCCATGGATCAGTATTTGGTAGCCATGGGTCAGATTTCGTATCTTTTGCCTTCCTCCCATTCCTTCCTTCAGCTGGTGGCCCCACCCCATCAAAACCCAGCCCCCACATGCAAGATCACATCCTTTCTTACCTGCCATTTACACTTCTGAAAGCATTTAGTTATACACAGGCATTTTTTGATCTGTATTTGGGGAATTCATTGACATTCACCACCTCTGAGGATGCTGAGGTGATGATGCCGGCAGACTCTGCTCTGAGCCCAACTGTCCTCTGCAACATCTTCTAGAATTTTTCATCGCCATGGATGCCAGAACTCTGGCCATTGTGATGCTGGTGGCTCCTGATGAAAACGGCAGATCAGAAGAGGCTGGACTCTGGGCTCCATGTCTGTGGGAGGGAATGGCTGGATCTGGGCCTGGCCCAGGAAGGAGCTGTTGTGTCCTGATAAGACGAATGAAGAGGGGCTGAGCTGGAAATGGAGAAACAACAGCTAATCTTCCCTTGGCCTTGCGACTAGGAATATAGATATCATAGAGCCCAGGTGCTGAGACTTCTGCATTTTTCATTTTGTCTGTTGCCTCATTACTATACATGCTTAATAAGTTGTTTTTGTACGTTGCCCCAACAATGGAAATTGTTAAAAAGTATTTGTTGGAATGTACTCACGTTTCAATGTATCAGGGCCATAAAATATCGCCCAAAATTCATGTATGTAGGGACAGATGTCAGAGTCCTTTATGACAGGGGTAGTCAACCTGTGGTCCTCCAGATGTCCATGGACTACAATTCCAATGAGCCCCTGCCAGCAAATGCTGGCAGAGGCTCATGGGAATTGTAGTCCATGGACATCTGGAGGACCACAGATTGACTACCCCTGCTTTATAATATCCAGAGACTTTTTTTTAAATTTCATATATGCAGCCAAAATTTGGGGGAAACACTTATTTCTTCCTGCACAGTATTTTTCTTTGCCCTTCCAGCCAGTGTTCCCCACCCAATCCAACCTCAGTCACCTTATTGGCCATGCACTAAGGTGTACCCATTCATCAATACCATTCAATTCCACACCCAAAACCATGGCCTATCTTACCTCCAGCAGACTTGTTTTGAATTTGTATACAGGCACATTTGTGGATTGAATACCAAAATCTACAGTCTCGCTAAGAGCTCTAGTTGCTGCAAATACAATAATTGCAAACTGTCTTCAGAGCCCAACTGTTGTCAGAAGTTCCTTGTAGAATGTTTCGTTGCTGTGGTTACTGGAATTCTTTTCATTGTGACATCAAGGCCCACATTCAAGCAATGCATGAAGAGGTCGATGATCTTTGGGATCAGAAGCTTGTGGACCAGGTTGTTGGAATCAGAACTCGGCAGGGAAAGGATTTTTTTTTAAGTGGTTAATCTTTTGCATCAAGCCTAGGAATCTGAGTAGAATACAGGGACCTGTGTATTTTCTATTGTGTACAGGCCTTGGCTATTTGTACGTGATAGATCAATTTGACTAAGACTAAGAAATCAAATTTATAGAGTACACATCTTACTGTTCCTAAATAACTAGAAATACTAGAATGCATAAAGCCTAATCTATCATTGGAAGGCAGAATCACAAAACTACTTTGGCCATATCATGCGATCCAATTTGTTGGAGGACGGGTCAATGGTAAAAGGAAATCAGGCCAACGAAGAACACAGTAGTTAGATACCATCAAATTGGACACTGGCCAGAGCATTATACAACTAAAAGAAGTGGGGCAAGACCAAGACGTATGAGGAAAGGTTGGGGGAGCTTAGTCTGTTTAGCCTGGAGTGGAGATGACTGAGAGGGGATCTGATAACCATCTTCAAGTATTTAAAAGGCTGCCATGAAGAGGTTGGAGCAGAGTTGTTCTCTCTTGCCCCGGAGGGACAGACCAGAACCAACGGGATGAAATTAATTCAAAAGAAATTCCATCTAAACATCCTGAATAAGTTCCTGACAGTCAGAGTGGTTTCTCAGTGGAAAGGCTTCCTCGGGAGGTGGTGGGTTCTCCATCTTTGGAAATTTTTAAACAGAGGCTAGATAGCCTCTTTTCTGATGGAAAGGCTGATTCTGTGAAAGCTCAAGGGGTGGCAGGTTACAGTGGATGAGCGATAGGGTTGGGAGTGTCCTGCATAGTGCAGGGGGTTGGACTAGATGACCCATGAGGTCCCTTCCAGCTCTATGATTCTAGAAGAAGTGGAGCCATAGGATCTCCAAGACTGAATGGTTAACATCATCATCAAATTCATTTTTATCTGGTGTGTGAGTTATATTTGTTTTTAACACAATTTATATGGCATTTATATACGTATCACATGTAATTTATACCCATGTGTGTACAAACAACATGCAATACGGTTTTATCGATTCACAATATTGAACAGCATATACATTTTAATGAGAAATTTCAGTGCAAAGAAACAAAATGGTGACAAAACAAAGAACCAGAGGCTCAGCTCTTTGACCGGAAAATCCTTGTTTTGATTTCATTTCTCCCTTGAGAGGTGGAATCAAAACAAGGACTTTCAGGTCAAAAGGGCAAGGATGAGTAATTGAAAATAAGCCCTGGCTGTGACTTGTCAGACTGAAGGCTTTGGGTCACCACTCTCCAGGTCATGGTGGCAGATCTCCCCGGATTACAACTGAGATCCGGATAACAGATCAGCAATCCTGGACAAAAAGGGGCCCTTTGGGAGGTGATCTCTGTGGCATTACACCCCATTTGAAGTCCCTCCTCTCCCCAAACCCCACCCTCCTCCAAAATCTCCAGAGCTGGCAACCCAGGAAGGGAACCCCACCAGATGGGCTGTCTCCTTCACATCTGCAAAGCACCTCCCTAGCTGCTTGTGGGCTTAGGGGGGTCAGAGTCAAACAAGCCGTTCAGAATTGCCTTCCGGAGGAGTTGCTCCGTGTACGGACAAGAAAGTCAACCAGAGGTTGCTTAAGCAAGCTCTTTGACACGCCTACTCATCAGCCTGGTTTGCTGTTGGAACCAGTTTCCAAGGGTGTGTCTGAGATGGGTTAGCACAAAGAAAGGCACCCGACCTCGGGTCAGGAACTTAACGATAAAGTGTATGTCTTGGGGCACTTACTTAGGGATTCTTCAGCGGGCTGGGAGGCGACGCCCTGCTGAAGCCGATCCAGCTAATCTGGTTCATCAGGTCAAAATAAATGGTGTGTCCAACCCCACCCACTATCCTAACTTTTTTGAAGCAGGAAAAAAGGAGCAGCGTGTCGCATGCCTTGGAACAGGCTGTGACAGCAACCTGATGCTAGTTGCAGCTAGCTGCAGCTGCCGGGTCGTAATGAGATGAATGCCCAGTTCACTGCAGCGGTAGCAGATAGACCCGGGGAAGTCTGTCTTTGCATTTTTGCTTTCCCAGACCTTTGCAATTAGTTTTTTATTAACTTGGGTTTCCCAAAAGCCCCTCCGTAGCACGGCGTTCCACCAGTATCTAAAATATGCCACTGATTACAAGGAAGAACAGAAATAATGCACTGGGATAACCCAATCTGTGTATATTGCAAGAAATAAAGACCAAGATGATCTGTGTATGATTTCTTTAATGTCGGATCACTTTGTTTTCATGGAAAAGAAGACTGAGAGTCAGTTGGTTTTTGCAGAGCATGTGTGAGTTTCATTTTTAAAAACTTAATCAACTGTCATTATCAGTTTCATTTTAAAAACTTCATCAGCTGTCATTATCAGTTTCATTTTTTAAAACTTCATCAGCTGTCATTATCATCGGCTCTCTCAGCTAAAACAAGTCCCAAATGGTTTTTGACTCCCCGATTTAACTGGGGTTGCAAAGTGATCTGACACAGATGATCTTGGACTTCTAAAGAACCTTTATTCCTTCCAATATATATGGCTTGAGTTATCCCGATGCATTAATTTGATTTTGTTTAAACCGTGTTCTCCTCGTCCGTTGTTAATTACTGATTTCTATGGCGGTGGGGTCTTCGGTAAGAACCAGGAATCATCTTTAAACTTAGCCGTAGCACTTTTCTCTGCCCGAAGGAGTTTCAAAGCGGCTTACAATCACCTTCCCTTCCTCTCCCCACAACAGACACCCTGTGAGGGAGGTGAGGCTGAGAGAGCCCGGATATTCCTGCTTGGTCAGAACAGTTTGATCAGTGCTGTGACAAGCCCAAGGTCACCCAGCTGGCTGTACCTGGGGTAGCGTGGAATTAAACCTGGCTCGCCAGATTAGAAGTCTGCGCTCCTAACCAGAGGAAGTCCCATGACATCACAGTCATGTAACCAGAGGAGGAGGAGACAGTGCTTAGAGATCCATTTCTGCTGAAAAGGAATCCTCTGTACTACTTAGTGACTGTGATAAGTAGGGTTGCTAGCCCTAACCCCAAAGCCACCAGCAGGGGATCCAGGGGCGTAGGGTTGTCAGATCCATGTTGGGAAACTTGTGGAGATGTGGCAATGGAGCTGGGGGGAGCATAGACCTCAGTGGAGCACAATATCATAGAGGCCATCCTCCAAAGCAGGATAATGGGTTTCTGTAGGCCTTATAATGAGCCTCTTGTGGTGCAGAGTGGTAAGGCAGCCGTCTGAAAGCTTTGCCCATAAGGCTGGGAGTTCAATCCCAGCAGCCGGCTCAAGGTTGACTCAGCCTTCCATCCTTCCGAGGTCGGTAAAATGAGTACCCAGCTTGCTGGGGGGTAAACGGTCATGACTGGGGAAGGCACTGGCAAACCACCCCGTATTGAGTCTGCCATGAAAACGCTAGAGGGCGTCACCCCAAGGGTCAGACATGACTCGGTGCTTGCACAGGGGATACCTTTACCTTTACCTTTTAGGCCTTATAATTTTGGAGGGTTCCCAGGCTTTGACACCTTCACATCTGCTGTGCTTCATGGAAGATTCAAGTGCTGGCCTATGGAGCCACATTGCTGTCCAGGTAACGCTAACATGACTGAGACAATTTCCCACCAATTTATTCCAGTGTGAATTTTATCATGATGACTGAAAGGGTATAATTACTCCCCTGCTAGGGCAACTGAAGCATTTGAACACCTCAGAATGTACAGAATTGCTCTTGACTGAATTCTGATTTTCCACAAGGGTTCTCTGATTTCTCCACTTCGATTGCATGTGTTAATGCAGCACAGTGGCAAAGGAACTTCCACGTAGTAAGTTTTTCCATAGGTTTCCTGTTCCACTCCTCTGGCTGTGGCCATTCCCCCCTCTGCTTCACCCTTCTGGGTGTTTTCTTTTTAATTGTGTCAAAAGCCACAATCTCTTCTTGACCCATTATGCATGGCAGCAGCCATACCAGGCTGGGGCAACATGCCCCAGTGCTTCCCATGTACTCACGGGAGTATGCAAGCTGCTCGGCATAGCGCACATGCTTGCGCAAAACGCCAGGGCTGGAAAGCCTAGCATGCTGCCCAGAGGCAGCAGCATTGGTGGGGAGCAGGGGAAATGGGGTCCCCACCTCACAATGGCAGGGAGAGGCATGCCACTCTCCCACCAAGGTGGGGGCGGGGGGACTCCCCGGCTAGCTCCGCGGAGCTGACAGGGGTGTGTGGTGTCCCTGCCCAATCCAGCCCCCACTGTTGCCCACGGCATCCCAGGGAACATGAAAAATTCTGTGTTCCCTTGCTGTGGGTCTTCCGGGGTGCTGTGCCAGGCTAGGGCTGGGATGGCGACAGTGTCATGCACAATCGGGGCTGCCCTGCTGCCGCCATCCTGGCTTTCCTGCCCCGTGCATAATCGGTCATTGAGAGACACCGTGTCTACCAACATGGCAAATAGTGTGGGGAAGTTTTCCAGGCCTCAAAATGAGAAAGAAAAAGGTTCAGGAAGGCTGTAAAAAGCTGTTGTGTGAAACAGTATGATAAACGAGAGGGACCATTGTTCTGATCCAGATTTGCCTACCCTCAGTTTGTTCTAAGCATTTAAGTATCAGGTTTGATGCCACAATATAATTAAACTGGCTTAAGAGGACCACACAAGTGTAGTCTTTGCACATGTGATCCCAGAGCAGAAAAGCGGAGTTCCTTTTCATTGCCAGTTGTCTTTTCCAGCCCCACATGGGTTAGTAAAGCATAATGGACAGGCCATTCTTTTGCATACTTGCCTGCCAGGGACATGGACATGTGATGGCCAAGAGCTGTGCAAAGAAATGCATGGAATATACACCTCCCAAGTACAATATTTTGCTAGGCGTGTCACCTGTGACATGTATAGCCCTCATGACGTAAACCAGTAAGATGGTTCTTAAAGAGCTAAGCCTAAATTAATTCAGGTGGGTAGTTGCGTTTGTCTGAAGCCGCAGAACAAAGTTTGAGCCCAGTGGCACCTGTAAGACCCATAAAGTCTTGTTTAAGGTATAAGCTTTTATGTGCATGCATGCTTCTTCAGATGCAATGAAATGGGAATTACCAGTCCATACATACATGTAGTGGGTGAGCAGTGAATTAGCATACAGAATAATGAAGATGTTTAACAGATTCAAGGACCAAACAGGAATAACAAGCTTAGTATATAAGGTAACTTGATAAGTGCTCGCCATAGAGTTCCTGGCAATTCTTGCATCTTCTGGTTTTACCATAGAATTTCCAGCAATTCTGACAACTACCTTTTGTCACTTCCAGGTAACTCTAGGAATCACCAGGAACTTTATGGTAAGAACTGCCTGTAAGCAGATGCATTTGTATTTTTGTAAATTTATTTTTCTTCCAGGATGTTGTCTCCTTTCCCACCCCTCCCACCAATTACTATGCACTGCCTAGCAACCCTATCATAATGGAATCGTAACATCTCTTTATCAAGACTGTGATGATAGCTCACTGTGTGAGCCCTAATTGTTTGATATCAAGGTGACTAATCGGAGAAATATTTGTCAGGTAGAAGCAGGGGTTGGGGGGATGGCTCTGCAGAAGCAGCAAGGGCTACAAATTTCCTAACTCGAACAAATAAAAACGATGAATAGTCACACAATCAAACTGGGAGGGGAGGTTGGGATGGAGCAAATCCCACCAAAATGTGGAGTCTGGTCTTCAGATATAAATTCAGTTCTAGTGGGAGACAGAATTTTCTGCATAACTGTATTTTCTGCGCAATTGTATTGCAAGAACAGAATGAAGCAAAAAAAAATTGAGCATTGTACGTAGCTTCAAAACTGATTTCGGCAACACCCAAAAAGTCTCTCAAATACAGGGTAACATCATAAGCAATTTCCTGACTGCTCAACATATATAATTTATACATGTATGCTGTTTAGTCTGTTCCAACAAGCCAATAAGAACAATTTCTGGTAATTATCCTATTATCATCTACCACTGAGGCTATTAGTATTTCTCTTTTAGTCACCTTCTTTATCTTTCTTCCATGCGCTATATATTTCTCGTATATTCCACCGAATCTGGACTTCTAGAGTGATGAAAATAAGTGTGTGCATGTACCAGTACTATAAAAGGGTAGCTGGAAGCCTCTCTAGAAGCTGAAACTGTTGTTGCACAGCCTGTCTTGGAGGGGTTTGAGTCCTGTTGACTGGAAGCAAAGCGGAGTATAAATATTTCCGGAAGAGGGCTAAGAGCAGTTAACAGTAGAAGAGTGCAAGGCCAGTACGGCACAGATTAGAGGACACAAAAATATAATGTGTTTATGGACAACTGAGATAAATAAGAATGAGGAGTTTGAGAACACTTTCCTCTTTTATTTTTTTATTTTTGCTGTTGTTACAGCTGCTTTATGACAACCCTGTAGGGCAGCCTCTTTCAACTTTCTTGCCACTGAGCAACCCCTACCTCCCAGGGTATCCGTTGTGGGGAGAGGAGGGGAAGATGATTGTAAGCTGCTTTGAGACTCCAGGTTCCACCTGCAGATCTACAAGAATTTGCCACCTCAGAATTGGCAACCCTCTCTACCGCCCTTCTTTCTTCTGTACCTGAAGTACTCCCTATACTGGTCCTGTGATGAGTAACCTGACAAGACACGTGACAAGATACACATAATAATCTGTGCTTCCTCCAGCCCTTGCTTATCAAGTTCCTGCTCCGGAAATCCTGCCGGTATTCAGGAGTTAGAGGCCCCACCTAATAGTTTGATAAGTGGAAGTATTTTGCAGGTTCCCCACCCTTTTGAGAGATGGATTCTACGGGAGACAAACACTTCTGGTCTGTTCTGCATGAGCAGGATTTTCAGCCTCTCTCTATTTCTCTCTGTGCTTCCTGCATCTCAGGTTATGTACTCCAATGCCAAACTGAGGGCCTGGGAACTGGGCCGTGCAGGTGTGTGCTTGGCTGGTCTCCCCCTCCCCTTGTTTTTTCTCAGGAAAACAATCTGTGATATGGTACAAAAGGGGGTTATGTCTATGGGACAGGGTATAATGGGGCAAGTGTTTCCTGACGTAATGGAGAGGCAGAGAAGGACAGGCCCCGATTTCTGCTGGTGATAACACACAGGATGTCAGGCTTCACAGAACTTTCTCCTGGCGGCTGTTTGGTGGAGTAGAGGTCACTGAATATGAAAGGCAGGTAGACAGTAGTTGCTTCCAGTGGAAGGTATCACGTTTCCAACTTCAGCCTGTTGTTTGTTTGGGCAGAAAGGGTGTTGTTGTTTTTAACCTTTTAGCGATATGGCTTGAAGGAAATTACTAAATTTTTTGATTATCCAATAGAGATATAGAAAAGATATACATCTTTAAATTACTTAAGGAATTTTTCAAAATTTAATATAAGTAACATGATCATGTACTTGGCAATAATGAGATAATGATTAATGGCTTAGAATGGTAGCAGAAAGACTTCATAGGAATTGGTATGAATGTCATCTCAGACTATTCGTATTTTTTTTTTGTATTTCTTATGCTCTTTTTGTTGTATGGCCTTTCATTTTATATGTTATTTAGTTTCTTAAAATAAAATTAAAATATTATTTTTTAAAAATGTTAATGAGATTTCTTTGAAATTGTGTTAGTTAAAGCCAGAGAACAATTCTGCTGGGCCTGCAAAGGGAGCTCTTCCACCAGGCATTTGATTGAGGTTCACCAAAACTAATATCTTCTATTGGGCCCCTGAGCCTCCCTCCCATCAAATGTCTTGAACTGACCAATTATGGGTCCGTCAGTATGATGTGGTTATGAATTTACTGTTCTCACTCTTTATTACCGTTCTATTGTTATTTATGGTTACCAACTCTCTCTGTATTGTTCTTATTCCTCTGCGTTTCATGTGAACCGCCCTGAGCCTCAATATATAAATATAATTAATTAATTAATAAAAAGTTGAATACCTTCCAAAGATTAGATAGCTGAATCTATAAAATTAGTAAGCTTAACTTTGCTGATCACTGTATAAGTCTCATGAACAGTTCACAATCCTCAACATCTTGGTTTGTACAGGTTTATAATTTTTGATGTCTTGCCAGTTAAATCAAGCTTGTGGTGACAGCTTACTCTCTATTGCAAAATCAAAGCTGACTGGATATGCTGAAAGATCTTGTAGTAATAGTGGAGCAACCTTAATGCAAAATCAGGGGTGGCACACAAACAGCCCTGCTGTATCAGACCAGTAATTCACCTAGTCCGCAGGGGCCAACTAGTTGCTTCCAGAGGATTATAGGAAACAAAGGCCAAAGTCTCATCCTGTTATTGTCCCTTAGAAACTGGTCTTCAGGCATGATCTGAATATATTGTCACTGTCTTCAAGGAAGTCATTGTTGAAGTCCAAATGCATGGTTAGCCCAGGCAATCTCAATTTCATCAGATCTCAGAAGTTAAGCAAGGCCGACTCTGGCTGGTATTTGGATGAGAGCCAGTTTGGTGTAGTGGTTAAGAGTGGCAGGTTCTAATTTGGCAAACTGGGTTTGATTCCCTGCTCCTCCTCCACATGCAGCCAGCAGGGTGACCTTCGGCTTACCACAGCACTGATAAAGCTGTTCAGACCAAGCAGTAATATCAGGGCTCTCTCAGGCTCACATACATCATAAGGTGTCTGCTGTGGGGAGAAGAAAGGGAAGGCGATTGTAAGCCACGTTAAGGCTCCTTCTGGTGGAGAAAAGTGGCATATAAGAACCAACTCTTTGACCATTTCCACATGGAGGTGCAAGCCTCACCTTTTTAAAAAAGGCACTTCCGCATTGATATGCAGTACTGCCACAACACAGAAGCATTTTAATTAAAAAATTAACACTTCCATATTGCTATGAAGAAACAGCAGAACAATACAGCATCTTCCCCCCTCCCCCCCTCTTTAGGGATTTGTGGTGTTTCAGACTCTATTTAAGTCTGGGTAGATCTGTGAGATGCTAGAGATGGGAACTTGAACCCGAAGAGTGATTTGGTTTAAACAGTGGCCTTAAAACCAAAGTGCACATCTGCCTGGCTGATCAGGAGATGGCTGCTTCATCATGTGCCCTCTTTCTTTCTCTGTTCATTCCCCACCGCCAGAAGACACAAACAGGACTGTGTTTTGCCTGGCTGATCCCAAAAAGACCATGGACACTTTACAGAGGATTTTATTTTACCTTTGACAGAGTAGTTTTGCGGTCCTGCAGCAACACGGGTGGCACCAATTAACAAAAAATCTTGGAGCAGGAAATGGAGAGGAGAGGGCAGGACAACACTACGCCTTTCCCCCTCCATATGGGCTTGCTCCTCGTTGCTCCCTGATGAGAAGTGTGATTGAAGGTGGCAAATCTGGTGGCAAATCCAGTTTTGGCCATTTCCCTTGTCCTCAGGCAAATCTGGCCAAGACTCGAGCCAGCCCTTGGACATCCTTGGAATGTAGATGATGTCATGTGGAGGGGGCTCTAAAACCTGCCAGCAACTGGAGGTGGTCCAGCAGAAATGGGTGGTAGTTCCTCCAAGGAACACTAGGGGTCATGATGCAGAGGCAGGCAATGGCAAATCACTTCCAAACATTACTTGCCTGGTTCCCAGACAATCCTTAACTGAGAACCTGGCAAAAGAGCTTCATCTTGCAAGCCCTGTGGAACCATGGGAGCTCTGACAGGGGCCTCAGCTTTTGCAGAAGCTCATTCTACCAGGTCAGGGCCAAGTCTGAAAAGGGCTGGCCCTGGTTGAGGCCCGGTACAATTCCCGCAGGCCAGGGATCACCAGTAGGTTTGTATCCACAGAACAAAGGACCCTGAGTGGGGGATAAGGTGATAGGCGGACCCTCAGATATGTAGGGCCCAGACCGCAGATGACCTTCAAGGTCAGTACCAAAGCCTTAAACTTGATCTGGGACACAACTGGCAACCAATGCAGCTGCCTCAGCACTGGCTGGATATGGGCCCAGGAAGCAGTGCTTATAACAATAAGCAATGACCTTTAGAATATACTTTGCCCAAGATATTGCGTCAAGACAGATCCTGCAGTTAAAATGTCTTGTTTCATTCTCTTTATCAGGCAAAAGACCATATTTGATTTACTAAAATTGTACTTTAACGTTTTAAAAAAACCTCTGTTGTTTAACTTTCTGCAGGACGTCCCACCACTACACCTAGCTATGAAGTTTTAAAACAGGATTTCTGACTGAAAACAATGGGTTTTTGGAAGCGTTCTTAGGAAACTATAGACATTGCTGGTTGAAAGGGTAGACAACAGGGGGCTCTCTGCTTTAGCCACGGTTTGGCAGATAAACCTGTTGTCAATTGGGAGGCTTAAAATTTTCCAATGCAGAATTTGCAGGGCGCTCGAGATATAATGAATGAATGATATTAACTGGTAGACTTGAGGTAAAGCCTTAAAAGCATGAAAGTTCGCAGAGTGCCTGGTTTGGCTAATAAGTGCTACATGCAGCTGTGTGCATGTGGTCAGAAAACAACAAACTAGGAAAAACACATTCTCCAAGGTTGTACTTAACTAATATAAGAATTATTTATTAATGTACTTAATGCTACACATAAGAAGGTAAACAGAAAATTCATAGAATCATAGAATCATAGAGTTGGAAGGGGCCATACAGGCCATCTAGTCCATACAGGCCATCTAGTTCCTATTCTAATATAAATAGGTGGATGGGGAGAGGTGCTGGAGGCATCTTTGCTCCCACCATGTTGCAGGCTTGCAGGCAGAAAGAGGAGAGAGGAGGAGGAAACAGGAACTTAGCCCTCTAGGGCAGTGGTCCCCAACCTTTCTGAGGTTGGGGACCGGCAGGGCATTGAGGCGCGGCCTGCGCCCCGCACCCGCGCGGGCCACGCCCCCGCATCGGGCCGCGCCCCCGCATCGGGCCGCGCCCATGGGCCGCCCCCCCCCCCGCATCGGGCCGCGCCCCCGCATTGGGCCGCGCCCTGCGAACCGCGCCCGCACAACAGCCGCGCCCACACGAGCGCGGCCCGGCCCTGATTCCCTCTCCCCGCCCTGCTGCAGTGAGAAGCTTCCCAGGCCGCAAGCTTGCGGCCGGGGAAGTTTTTTACTGCGGGGGGGCGGGGAGAGGGAGCCGCGGCCCGGCGCCATGGCCTTTGCGGCCCGGCACCGGGTCGCGGCCCGCAGGTTGGGGACCACTGCTCTAGGGGAAGGCCAATGAGTAAGAAAGGTCAGTGTTCCTATCTATCTCCCTAACTCTATGGTAAAGAGAGTTTCTGTCAGAGTCACAGCCAGGAGGCATCACGCAGAGAGTTGTTTCTAACAATTAATGCAAAGTCAGTGCAGTAGCTGAGGAGCTAAAGAATACTAGATGTCCTGGTTCCTAGCTTTTTTCAGCCTGTACCCCCTCTACCTTGCAATTCTGATGCAGGGTGCTGGGTGCAGCTCTAAAATGGCAGCTACAAGTGGTGGAGCCAGCCACAAAATTATAGTGGAAGAGGAGCAACAGGAGGAAGTGGGGGGTTGTGTCTTGCCTGTGGCATGGGACAGGGTTCCACCAAGTTCTGCCTGAAACAATGTTCAACAGAACTTTGCCCAATCCTGCCCAGGTGAAATTTCTGCTGGAATTCTGATGGAAGCCAAAATAATTTCATGAAGAAATACCTTTTTACTTCAGGTTTGGGCTTGACACAACCTCCTGCATTTAGTTTTAAAAGTTTTCTTGCTTCTTGAAGAAATCCGGTAGGAAGAGCAAAGTCAATGGTTTTTGAGCATTGCCCAAGTACCAGTCATCAAAGCTTTGGGAAAACTAATGGCCATCTTGGCTGGGAAGCTAGATATTGTTCCACCTTGACTGGAATCTGGCACCTGAATGAACAAAGACATTTAGGATTGCAAGAGGTAGATTATATCTTCCTGGAGATTTCAGGAAAGGATTCTTTGATCCACAAGTGGGTGGGAAAACTCTCTGTAGGAGAAGCTGTCAGATATGAACTCCATCTCAATAACCTCTATTGCCGGGTGGATCTGGCAGCCTAAATTAGGGTTGGGCGCTTCAGCGTCCAAAGCGGCCAATCGCGCCTGAAGCAGCCAGCGCCGCTGCACCTGCATGTGTGCGCCTACCGGCACACTTATGCCCGTGCCTCCGCCCCCCCCCCCCCGTGGTGCGGCCTCTGAGGTAATGGGTAACTTTTAAAATACTGTAACTTCTAAGTCAGCGTGCCTTGGAATAAGACCAGCTAGGGCATGTATATAGTGAGAAGAGTATTGCATGTTTACACCTCTCTTTTGCATTCCTTTCTGGATAGCAGGAGGCCCAGGCACTAGACTCAGCCTTAGAACAGCGACACCAGAAGGGAAGTTGGGAGTACTGGCCCTCTTGGTAGGTAATTCCTAAAATGTCCAGTTGGTGGCAGCATACTGAAGGATAAGAATGAGAGGAAAAGCCTTTGGGGGTTGGGTAACCTAGGTGTAAACTGCATGGAACTTTTATTCCAATCCCAGGTCGATTCAGTCCCTGCCCTCTACACAGAATGCGATTTCCGTTTGGATTTTGGGCAATTTAAATTTTCCTTCTGCAGCAAGAAGGATTGATCTGGAGTGACCCTACCTTTATTGTGCGATATCTTAGAGTGCTTTTAATGCTCAATATTTGTCAAATCCTGATTGGGAAAGCAAGCTCCGTGGTAGAGAACCTCTGATAGGCCACACCTGGTCATGTGACAAGCTTGCCTTAAAGGAGAAGCCCCTAATTTCTCTCAACTTCTGTCAGTCCTGGATTTTTTCTCCCTTCTCTGCCTTTTTCGATCCTCTCCCCCCCCTCCAAAAAAAGAAAGAGGCTCCCTGTTTGGTTCCTCTCCCCCCCCTCCAAGAAAAGAAAGAAAGAGGTTTGGCTCCCCCCCCCCTTCTGAACTACCCTAACTACGCGCAGAACACTTTCCTGTTTCAATGGGGGGGGGGAGGAAGACCCGAGTTCAAATCGATCTGAATTCAACAGGATTGACAATGGAATAAACAAAGTAAGTGCAGACTCTGCCCTAGTCTATGACATAGTAAGGTTGACACCCAGAACACCCAAATAAGGAACCCATTGTAAGAACATAGTAACTAGGCTCTTTATTAGAGTACTAGATGCAAAGCCCATTGTATTAAGGAATACAATGGGTTCTAGCATGGGTGCTGATAGCCCCGGCGGCCTTGCAGGGCTTCTGGAGGGACCCCCGCCACACCGGCTCCGCGGCCCCCTTTCCCCCACCCCCTTCCCTCCGAGGTCTGGACTTCGGTGGGGCAACAGGAGCAAGACGCCGCGGGCCTGCTCTTCTCGGCATTTCAAAGCCTTTCCCCCACCCCCCTCCCTGCCCAAGGTCCCGGCTTAGGTCTTCGACGCGGCAGCCCTGCTCCTTTCCCAGCAGCGAACCCTCTTCCCCCAGCCCCCTCACCTCCGAGTCCATGACAGGGCAAGTGGCCAATCCCGCTTGGCCCTGATCTGACATTCGGCTCCCGATTAGCCCCTCCAAGTTTATATCACGGACTTGCCCCGCCCCTTTCTCCGCCCACAATGCCGTTACTGTTTTATTTTTACCGCTCCACATAAGCGGTTTACAGGTATCATTATGGCAGTGTTTCCACCCCCCTCTTTTTTACAGTTATGGTCTACCTCTGCTTTTCCATGAGAGCCAGCTTGGTGTAGTGGTTAGGAGCTGCAGTACAATTCTAAACAGACTGATAGTCTTCTAAATCAATTGAAGCTAATTGGATGCAGCCAACCAATCAATCGATCCATCATTTACTGTGTCCATTGTGGAGAAAGAGGCTTGGCCTGTAGAACAACAAGGGAAGGGGGTGTCCAGTGATGTCAACAGCCATCCGGACTTCTGAGAAAGGCTGCCTTCCCCCTGGGGAGCTCTCACTTAACCCCAGGGTTTTCTGAAATCCTTGGTCTACATATTTTCAAAGCTATGTCTTTATTTAATTGAAACCTTTGTATACCACCTTTTGACCCAACTGGGGCCTTCAAGGCAGCAGTTTAAAAATATGAAAAAATCAACTTTACATCTTTTTTTTTTAAGAAACACTTATCCAAACAAATGCGGAGTGTAAGTAAGGGAATGGTGGACTTCCTTGCCTCCCACTGGTAGAAGATAATAATCGGGGGAGGGAATGGTGGATCTTCCAGGGGAGGAAATTCCTCAGTTCTGACAGAGAAAGTCTTGTCTCTGGTTGGCCCCTGCCTAGTAAAGAAATAAGACTGCCATATTTTGGTGAAAAGTTGTGCTTTTCCACGCTGTATCTTGGTGTTTCAACACTAAAAATATTCTGTCAGTACAAGGTTCATGTAAATGAATGGGCCCTGTGCCAAAGTTTGTTACCAAAGGAGCTGAGAAAGGGGAAGTAGAGAACAGCAAATCGTCAACCACTTAGAATGCAGAGCTATTGCAAGCCAGACTAAAGCGTCAGACTAGCATTTGCAGCCACACAGTGAGGATTCTCCATTTTATATACATTGCTGTTGTGAACAGAGAGGCATTTCTCCAGTTTCTATACCACCCCTTTCGAACCAGTCATCTCAAGGTGGTGTCCATCATTCACTGTTCCCCCTGCATTCTCTAATTCTGCACCACCAGACAGCTTTTTGAGGGCTCTTTAAAAATGTCAAATTGCTATATTTTTCATGTGGAAACACATCTTCTGACATGCTTGGGGAAACAGAAATCATTGATGATGAGATGTCCATCCATCCCTCCCCCCTGAGTGCACCAGAAGAGGCAGGGAGGCAGCCAACGGTGGTGGTGGAGGCTGTGGTGGCAGAGGTGGTAACAGTGGCACCAGTGGCAGCAGAGGCTATAGCAGTGCCAGTGGAAGCCCAAAAGAGGCCCAAAGGAGGCAGCTACAAGGCAGGCAGTTGAGGTGGCAAAGGGCCTCAGAAGATGGCTGGTGGTGGAGGTGGCATGAGCATCTCTCAGTATGTGCGATGCCAGTTGCTGTGCCCATTCCCTTTCATGGCCCTCCTGGCACAAGAAGGAAGAAGGGAGATGGTGCTGATGTGGGCAGGACATTCAAAATACATACCTCCCCACCCCAGATAGCATGGTCACATTCACAGGCCATGCTCTTCCAGAAAGATTGTAAACTATCGTGTTTTGAAAAGAGCATACCAAATAAATTACTGAAAATCAATTATTGAAATTTGTGCTGGAACCACCTGGCAGCCCGCAAGTGCCGTTCTGTTGCAATGTCCAAGATATCAATGTGCTCCTTGACTGTCCCAGGACTCTGTCTGGTAGTAGGCCACTCTAGGGCAGAGTCTGCACTTACTTTGTTTATTCCATTTTCAATCCTGTTGAAATCAGATCGATTTGAACTCGAGTCTTCCTCTCCCCCCCTCCCCATTGAGACAGGAAAGTGTTCTGCACGTGGTTAGGGAGGCTCAGAAGAGGGGGGGAGGCAAATGGAGACTCTTTGTTTTCTTGAAGGGAGGGAGAGGATCCAAGAAGTCAGAGAAGGGAGGAAAAAATCCTTTCTTTTCTTGAAGGAGGGGGGGGGGAGAGGATCGAAGAAGGCAGAAAAAAAATCCAAGACAGAAGTTGAGAGAAATTAGGGGCTTCACCTTTAAGGCTAGTTTGTCACATGGCCACCTGTGGCCAATCATGGGTTTTCTACCAGGAGAAGAGCCCAGTTTCAAAACAATGCGATTTTATAATATATTCAGGATTAAAAGCACTCTAAGATATCGCACAAGAAAGGTAAGGTCACTCCGGATCAATCCTTCTTGCTGCGGAAGGAAAATTTAAATCGCCCCAAATCTATGTAGAGGGCAGGAACTGAATCGACCTGGGATTGGAATAAAAGTTCCGTGCAGTTTACACCCAGGTTATGGCTCCCCAACCTTTTTGAGCCTGTTGCCACCTTCTGACACATTCTGACACAAGATGGTGGACGCCTCTACAAAATGGCTGCTACAGGAGACAGATCTATGCACATAGGAAGCTCAAGAACACTGGTGGCAGCTGCACCTAATTTTAATCTGTGTAGCCAATAAGATCTTTGGGGGCAATTTAGAAGCAGTGCTAGACAAGAGGCCCACCTAGGATTGCCAGGTCCCCCCCCCTCCGGCCACTGGTGGGGGATGGGGGAGTAGGGTTGATTGATCCACATTGGGAAACTCCTGGAGATTTGAGGATGGAGACGAAGAAGGACAGGGACCTCAGGGGCATACAATGTCAAACCCTCCAAAGCATCCATTTTCTCCTGGGGAATAATCTGTGTAGTTTAGAAAAGAGCTGTAATTCCAGAGGTCCCACTTGGAGGCTCGGATCCCTAGGCCCATCTGAACCCACCCACTTTCTAAAAACACTTGGTTGGGCACCAGGAAAGGTGTTCACAGACACTATAGCATACATGGGCATATGCTGACGGCCTCTTGACTACTCTTTCTCACCCTTTTTACCATTTTTGAAACATTCTTCAGACTTTGAGAAACCCCAGAAGTAGTGCGATGTTGCAGAATATGGTTGGGAAGCATTGCTGTGTACACGTCCACCAGGGGACCCTCCCTTTCCCACCCCTCTAGGCCCATCATTGGTCATTTTTCGAGGGGGGCAGGTGAATATGACCATGTATCCTCACATTGCCCAATAAATGTTTAACAAATTTTAAAAATATATTAAAGTTTAACTCCCACCTATTCAGGAAACCCTGCTGGAGAAAGCTTGAGGTAGAGAGACATTTCTCAGAGAGCTTCATGGCTAACTGAAGAACTGAAAATGGCCCTTCTGCTCCATTCATTCATTCATTCATTCATTCATTCATTCATTCATTCATTCATTCATTCATATACTGCCCTCCCCTGAGACTCAGGGCAGTTTACATAAAAGCACAGAAAACAGTACATGGAACTCAGCTTTTCACACATCATTAACATTAACATTAAACAGAGGTAACAGAATATAATGCAGCAAACAGGTCCAGAGCAGAACGCATGGGTGGATCTCTGGGAGGGAGGGAGCAGGGGCCCTGTAGATGTTTCTGGTCACCTGGTCTCAGCCTGGTGGAAGAGCTCCCTTTTGTAGACCCTGCAGAACTGTTTTAGCTCCATCAGGGCCCTGATCTCCTCTGGGAGCTCATTCCACCAGGTGGGGCCAGGACAGAGAAGGCTGTGTTTCAGGTTGAGGCCAGGCGGGCTTCTTTAGGACCAGAGATCATGAGTCACCACACCAGTGGTACATGTCTCAGTTACGCTAAATAGAGTACTTCATTACAAGTTTAGGAGCTGGAACCGTACATACAGAAAATGGAACCTCTGTTCCTACTTTGAACTGGAACGTCGACCGTGGTACTTTTTCTGACTGTTGTTTCTTTGGTTTCTAAGAGCAAAAAATGTATACCCTTAATGAAAGAAAAAGAATAAACCTCGAGGCAAAACCGCAATACAAGTTCCAGTGGCTCTAGAAAACAACAAATTATTATCTCACTGTAGTCTATTGTGTAAGCGGGACTGAAAGACATGAGAAATATTGGAATGTTCCAAGCTGGCTGGAGCTCAAGGAATTAAACCTTGAAACAAGGTTATCAGGATCGAAGTTCTGAACATTCTCTGTATGGTTGCCACCCAAGTCTGAAAGACTGAGAACTGGATATACTTATCAGGCATCTGATCATTTTTGCCCCTATTATTGAAGCATGTGTCTGGTCCTCATGATTGTGGCAGATAGTTTGGGCATGTGTAAACAAGGATAAATCCTAGTAGCTATCAGCAGAACACAATCCGAGCATTCGGTACAAGTCCCGGCAGGACCAGGGCTGGCATCGGAGCAGCAAGAAAGAGCGCCTCAACAGAATCTAAGAAGCAGGTTCAGCCGTCGTGGTTCAGAAGGGAAAGTTTAGGGGGTATCAGCATTGTGGAACTGTCACAGTGTAGTGCAGGGGTAGTCAAACTGCGGCCCTCCAGATGTCTATGGACTACAATTCCCAGGAGCCCCCTGCCAGCATTTGCTGGCAGGGGGCTCCTGGGAATTGTAGTCCATGGACATCTGGAGGGCTGCAGTTTGACTACCCCTGGTATAGTGGCTATAAGATAAATAATACGGTTTGATTTTTGTATCTCACTCTTCCTGGATGGTTTAAAACATCAATCTTAACACCGGGTAAGGGGTTCTGGGGCGGGATGTGTCCGTGATGAGGAAGGGTCCGGATTGGACCCATCCTCCGGACAGACAATCGGAGGGACCAATTGGCAGGCGCACAGCGCCTGCCGATTGATGCCTCCGATTCCCAGCCCCAGCAACTGCGAGCCGCGCGCAGCGCGGCTCGCAGTTGCTCCCTTTGCCGCCGGAGGGAAGCCGCACCAGAGGGAAGCAGGGAAGGAGGCATGGCGAGTCTCACCCGAAGGCTGGAGGCGGCCCCTTAGAGCAGTGGTCCCCAACCTGCAGCCCGCGGCCCGGTGCCCGGCCGCGAAGGCCATGGCGCCGGGCCGCAGCTCCCTCTCCCCGCCCCCCCCGCAGTAAAAAACTTCCCAGGCCGCAAGCTTGCGGCCCGGGAAGCTACTTACTGCGGGAGGGCGGGGAGAAGGAATCGGGGCCGGGCTGCGCCCGTGCAGGCCGTGCCCGCGCGGCCCAATCCGCAGGCGCGGCCCGCGGGTGCGGCCCGATCCGCGGGCGTGGTTCGCGGGCGCGGCCCGATCCGCGGGCGTGGCTTCCAGGCGCGGCCCGCGGGCGCGGCCCGATGTGCGGGCGCGGCCCGCGGGCGTGGCCGGGCGCGGCTCGATGCCCTGCCGGTCCCCAGCCTAATAAAGGTTGGCGACCACTGCCTTAGAGCATCCTGGCCGTCTCTTCTTCCCACTGGCCCACAGCCAGTTCGGGCGTCGCCAATGGAAAGGTAGGCCACGCCGCCAGACTCGCGGGCCCAGCCCGAGCCGGCCCTGCCTGGCCGCGCCCTGCCAGACTCCCCAGCCTCGCTAGCGCCCGCTGCATTAAGCCTGCAGCGGGCTTATTTACTAGTTTAATAATAACAGATTTACATTAAAACATGAATAATTCAGCGTGGTGTAGTGATTAAGAGCGGCAGCTTCTAATCTGGAGAGCTGGTTTTGATTCCCTGCTCTTCTACATGCAGCCAGCTCGGTGAACTTGGGCTAGTTACAGTTCTGATAGTGCTGTTCTGACCGAGCAGTACTGCCAGAGCTCTCTCAGCCTCACCTTCCTCACAGGATGTCTGTTGTGGGGCGAGGAAGGGGAGGCAATTGTAAGCTGCTTTGAGACTCCTTTGGGTAGAAAAAAGCAGGGTATAAGACTCTTCTTCTTCTAAGACCATTTTCAATCATACGCTGACTAGCCCATCACCTTGTTGCCTTGATGTTCATCAACATCTTTCCTGGTACACAGCAAGTGTTTTTTTGAAAGTGGGCAGGGTAAGTTTGGGCTTTTTTCCAGATAGGCTTCTGATTGGACATTGAAAGTTTGATTGGCTGTGCAATTTTTTTTATTGTTTTGACAACAGTAGTCACCACCACAGCTACCCCAGCAAAACGAATTTCTTTGCTTGACTGAAGGCAAACTGCATGTATGCAAAACATTTTTTAAAAACAGCATGTTTATTTTAAAAAGCAAGTTGCTGACAGAGTTTCTTGCAGTTTTGGAGTTACAGTTATACATAACATTGCTCTGTGATGTTTGTGGTTGATACCACTTTGGCAGCCATTTTTTGATTGGGTCCCCCTCTGACGGCAGTCATTTTGTGGTTGTGTCTATAACACTTTCCCAGAACTCCAAAGGTATGTGAGGGATAAAACAAAAAGTCTCCGATCCTTGGGTTGGAGAGTCACTCTGGGACATGGGGTAGCTGGGTTTGCATCCCCACTCTGCCATGGTCCTGTCATAATTTCCCAGCCTAATCTACCTCATAATGTTTAGTTGTGAGGAGGAGAATTTTAGGAAGGATCCAAGCCATAGTCTTCATTATTTCAAATATAATTAAAACAAAAAAGCTTTATAAAGCAGTATGCGAGCTATTTATTTGCAAAAGTGGAGGGGTAAATTACTAAAAACAAACATTCCACTTCATGCAGAAGTGTGGTTTCACATGCTAAATGTTAGTGACTTGCAAATAGTGATTTCTGCTACTACCAAAAAGAAGAAAAATGACACATTTGTCTACCCCAAGGCATTTTGGAATTTGGCTTGAATATACCCCAGATGGCATCAGGAGATCCCCTCGTATTACAGTTGCTCTCCAGATAGTCAAGATCAAATCTCCTGGAGAAAATGGCTGCTTTGGACGGTGGATTGTATTGCATTATACTGTGCTGAGGAGCCTCCCCTCCCCAAATCTTGCCTTCCCCAGGCTCCACCCCTTCCCAAATCTGCAGGCATTTCCCAACCCAGAGCTGGCAATCCTAGCATAGCCTGTAACACGATATCCCAAGTATCTTTAGAACCTTGAATCAAGGAGGTCAAATGGATTAAACAGCAAAATTAAATATGTAAAAATTATTTAATTTGCATGATGTATTCCAGTTGCATAATAGGAAGGTGTGTGCATGTGTGTGAACAAGATATATGTACAATCCACTGAGCCACATAAGATATACAATGGAGCCAAATCCGCACTAGTATCCTTTGAAGATTCCCCCTAGACATTGAAGTGGAATGCCCAAAGACCCGACCGCATTTATTCTAGCATGAACACACCAGTAGCTATAGAAAAGTGCCTATTGGTTTTTTTTTTCCTTTGGTTTTATGGCCATCTATTAGTATGATACCCTTTGTGCATGAATTACTGCCCTAACCAGGACCATGAAATGTGGAAACATCAGAGATGTCCCACAAATATCTGTCCCATTACCTTTCTCTACCCAACAGTTTATTTTGTAGTGATCACCCTGAGCTAGATGGCTCCTCTCATGTTTAGGGATTCCAGTTCTCAGGTGGGGGATGCCCTGGAATTAGAGCTCATCTCCAGGCAACAGAGATCAGTTCCCCTGGAGAAAATGGCTGATTTGGAGGGTGAGCTCCATAGCACTGTACTCCACTGAGGTCCGTCTCGGCCTCCAGTCCACTCACTCTCAACTGCACTCCTAAAGTATTTCCCAACCCAGAGCTTGCAAGCCTACATATACTGCCTTCCTTATTTGAAAAAGTGTTGGGCTTCTTAGGTTGATTTGAATTGGCAGACTTGCTCAGAAAAGTCAGCAAGAAACATTCTGTTGCTATAAACACCTCAGCCCAGAAACAGAAGGGGGGAAATCTACATGACTTTATAGACACAGTGTAAACATGATGTATTGCAAACAGGATTCCCAAGAAGGATTGGATAAATTATTGCAAAATGTATTGGATAAAAAAACAAGAGGGAGGGGGTTCTTTGTTAAGATTTCCCTCGGGGTGGGGATGGGTTCACCATGGGTGGGTGCCTCCAGCAATAGATTTGGTGTGTCATTTGAGGGCAGAAAATTATTATTTTTTTTAATGCAGAGGGGGAAACATTGTTTTGGTTATCTGCTTCAGGTGCCAAAATCCCTTAGACTGACCCCGCCTAGAGAATTTGTATTAGATTTCTAGCCACTCATATGTCTTCTAGGACCATGGCCTTCCTTGCAGCCTTCAGTAGAAACAGCCTTTACCTCATTTAAGGACCTGATCCAGGCCTTGCCTGGAAGCAGGGTGGCAAAACATTGTCTATGAGAATTATTATATGACAAATAAAATAGTTTTTGAAATATGAGTGGGCAGAATTAGATTTAAATGCAGTCCCGTAGCCTATTGTAGCCCAGGTGGGCTGGTTCTCCAGGTGAACTCCTGCCCGCGCCTGGCCTGCTGCCTCCGCCGCCGCAGCTGCCCCGCCGCCGCCGCGCCCCTCCACATGGTCGCCCACCGGTCGCGACCCAGTGCCCTCGGACCTCCCGGCCGTTCAGGAGCCTCGCTACACGCCCGCAGGTAGGCCTCCTTCTTCCCATCCAAGGCCCGCTCCGCTAAAGCCTTGCCGACCCGACGCCGTCCCTCGCGTCACTTCTGCACTTCGCTTTCTGCGGGGGGGGGGAGAACTCTCTAGCAGTATGGCAGTATAAAATGGGCTTTAAATCTAGTAGCTCCATAAAGCCTCTAATAATCTCAGGTTATACAAGCTCAGATAGAATACATTTTAGTGTACATTTCAAAGACATTTTTGGTTCTTCTGGATATCTTAAATTGTAAAAGAAAATAAACTTGGGCTCATTCCACCCTCATTGGATAATGTGCTTTCAATGTGCTTTTGCAGCTGGATTTTCCTGTGCAGAACAGGAAAATCTACATCTGAAGTGCATTATCCAACGTGTACGGAATGAGAATTGGAGAACTAAAGAATCTTACAAAAATACTGGATGTTCACCCTGATTTTTTTTTACAACATCTTAAGCACGGTTCTTTGGAGCAAATAACTGGAATGCTGCCCTGCCGTAATTGGGAGTAATTTCATTATTGGTGCACCCTGAATTTATAGCACAAGACTCTGTCATTACGAACTATTAAGCAATCATCCTTCAAAAAGTATATCCCCTAATAAAAATCTAAGGTAGCATTTATTTTTAATGTGGGGAAAACAGCAGATGCTGCAATTATTGGGGGGGTTAAATAAAGCATAGAGAAGAGTAGAATATCAAACTTTTAAAATGTTAGGGAAGAATGAAGAAGAAAAATCACTGCGCTCTTGCAAATTCCTCTGAATGTTTTAATTTAGCGATTCCATTCAAAAACGTAGACTAGTATAGCTTTGCACAGTGGCAGCTTTAGTGAGGATTCTAGGTTAATTTGCTGACTAATTTGCTGATTCAGCCACGGCTGAAGGGAAACATCAGCATGTAAGAGAAGTCCTCCAAGCTCAGGCAGGGCAGGCAGGGGATCCTGTCCATCCCAGGGCACAGCGCCTCCCTCCTTAGCTCAGTCAGATGATATGATCCATTGGCAGCCCTCAGTAGTCCTGTGTACTTCCTATCCCAAAGGGTGAGTCCACCTTTTCCTACAAGGCTGCTAACAAACTTCAATTTTATATTGTTAATGCCATTTTTTAAAGCAGCCATCTGTGATCACTGCAAGCAACTACAAAAGCTCAGGTGGATGTGTGTTGACATCCAGGCACTTGTAAACCGCCCCAGGCCCACTTGTGGGGAGGGGCCATCTAGAAAACGAATAAATAAAGTCATTTTCGACTCATGGCATCCCTATGACTTAATGACCTCCGAAATGTCCTGTGGTTAACAGCCTTGATTAGGTCTTGAAAACTGAAAGCTGTCGTCGACTTTATACAGTTAATCTGTACACTGCCCGTGGCGCCACGGGTGCCACGGACTAAATAAAAGAGTAAGGCGTTCTGGGGCGGGATGTGTCCGGGATGAGGAAGGGTCCGGACTGGACCCTTCCTCATGACAGACAATCGGAGGGACCAATCGGCAGGCGCAAAGCGCCTGCCGATTGGTTACTCTGATTCCCAGCCCCAGCAACTGCGAGCCGCGCGCAGCGCGGCTCGCAGTTGCTCCCGGCCTGATGCGGCGAGAGGCGCAAAGCGCCTCTCACCGCGTCAGGCCGGCGCCTGAGGGAGCCCCCGGCAGTCGCGCGGAGCGCGGCTGCCGGGGGGGTTCCTGCCCGGCGGTCTGATGCGGTGAGAGGCGCGAAGCGCCTCTCACCGCGTCAGCCTGTCACCTCTGACAGCCGCCGCAAGCCTCACCGAAGACTACAGAAAGCAGGAAGACTCCAGCAGGAAGTCTGGACTCCAACTCCCACAATGCCTTGCTGCCCGTGCTGCTCGCAGTTGCTCCCAGCCGGAAGAGGTGAGAGGCGCAAAGCGCCTCTCTCCGTGTCAGGCCGGCGCCCAAGGGAACCCCCAGCAGTCGCGCGGAGCCTGGCCTGCTGCCCGGCATCAGCCCGTCACCTCTGACAGCCGCCGCAAGCCTCGCCGAAAGCAGGAAGACTCCAGCAGGAAGACTCCTGGACTCCAACTCCCACAATGCCTTGCTGCCCGTGCTGCTCGCAGGTGACGGGCTGACGCGGCGAGAGGTGCTTCGCGCCCCCCCCAAGCCACCCACAAGCCGCCAACACTTGAAGCTTTGAGACCGCCACCCCAACGCTGCCAGCCAGAAGCCGCCGCTAATTGAAGAATCGGGACCGCCGCCGCCAGCTGTGCCCTGCCCCACGGATCCAGAGACACCCAGCTGACAAGGTAGCCACCAGTCCCACAGGACGCCCCCGCCCTTGCTGAACAGGGCCGGACAGCCCCGTCGCCCTCATGGCCTACCCTCCTAGCGCCCACTGCATTTTGACTGCAGTGGGCTTTTTTTACTAGTCCAACATATTTTGCGTCTGCCTCTTTTCCAACTTTTCCTAGCATTTGGAAGCTCATTCGTATTACTCTCATCCTGTATTGTTTTTAGATCAGGCTTTCTCAACCAGGGTTTCCTGAACCCCTGGGGTTTCTTGACGGCCCTGGATGGGTTTCCTGAATGGATGGGAGCTAATTCATTTTCTCTATAGCTTTTAAATTTGCAAAACATTTTTTGGGTGATATGTCCATATATGGTCATGTCAACCCACCCACCTCTCCCAAAATGGCCAGTGATGGGACTGGAGGGAGTAGGAAGGGGAGAGGCCCCAGATGGGCATGTACAACACGGCTATGCTTCCCAATCATGTTCTGCACGATCGCACCACTTCTGGGGTTTCTCAAAGCCTGGAGAAGAGTTCATTTCTCAAGGGTAAAAAAGTTGAGAAAAGCTATTTGCACAGTTGCTCTTGGCTTGTTTCTGCCTTGCAGTGAATCAGACCCCAGTTCCAGAATGGTTGTTATGGAAGTTGTGCAAGAGCTGGTTTGGAATCTGCATTGCCAAACGGCAAAGCGTGATTGTGCAGATAGGCACCACCCTTCATTAGGGCCAGGCATCTCCTGCAACGCCCTGCCCCACCTGGCGAGGACAATGTTGCACGTCTGCCTCCAGACAATGTGGCTACAGCTCCTATTGCCTCTAATTAAAATGATTAAGGAGGGATGAGATGTCTTTTAGTCTGTGCTTGTAAAGCTGCTGCAGAGATAAAAATGCAGGTGTTCCTTCTGATAGGCTGCTCTCATTGCTTCTAGTAAGAGATTCTCAGCCCATTTCAGCGAACCTCCCAAAGATCTTGGTCAAATATTCAGAAACGCAGCACTATGTTGCTCTGCCTGCAATCCTCCTTCCCTAGGCCTGGAGACTGATATTCCTATTCTGCCACCTCTCTTAGGCTCATTCCGCACATGTTGGATAATGCACTTTCAGTGTGCTTTTGCAGCTGGATTTTCCAGTGCAAAATGACAAAATCTACTTCTGAAGTGTATTGAAATTTCATGATGTGTAGAATGAGCCTCTGGTCTTCAAACTACATTAGACTTCCTCAACAGAGGGACCCTGGATATTCATGGGACCACCTTAATGTACTGACTAGTGGGAGGGCAAGTTTGGGATTGGCTACTAAACCCCTACACACAATCTAAATAGGAGGAGATTAAGAGCAATTTATTTATTGTTTCCCCCTTCAAGGATCGCTGCCTTGTTGTGGCAAGGGGGCTTGCGTAGTTCAGTGAAGCTATGAGCTATACCGTGCAGGGCCACCCAAGACGGACAGGTCATAGCTGAGAGCTCTGACAAAAGGTGATCCACTGGAGAAGGAAATGGCAAACCACTCCAGTATCTTTGCCATGAAAACTCTATGGACAGTTCCAATAGGCATAACGATATGACGCCGGAAGATGAGCCCCTCAGGTCGGAAGGTGTCCAATATGCTACTGGGGATGAGCAGACAGCTAGTACAAGTAGCGCCAGAATGAATGAAGCGACTGGGCCAAAGCCGAAAGGACGCTCAGTTGTGGAAGTAACTGGTGGCGAAAAGACAGTCCGATGCTGTAAAGATTTTTATTCCATAGGAACCTGGAACGTCAGATCCATGAATCAAGGTAAGCTGGACGTGGTCAAACAAGAAATGACAAGACTGAACATCGACATTTTAGGAATCAGTGAACTAAAATGGACAGGAATGGGTGAATTTAATTCAGATGACCATCAGGTATACTACTGTGGACAAGAATCTCGCAGAAGAAATGGAGTAGCCTTCATAATCAATAAGAGAGTAGGAAAAGCAGTCTTGGGATACAATCCCCAAAATGACAGAATGATCTCAGTTCGAATCCAAGGCAAACCATTCAACATCACAGTGATCCAGGTCTATGCCCCAACCACTGCTGCTGAAGAGGATGAAGTTGATCAGTTCTATGAAGCCCTACAACACCTTCTAGAAGCAACGCCAAAAAATGATGTGCTTATCATCATGGGGGATTGGAATGCTAAAGTAGGAAACCAAAAGATAACTGGGATAACAGGCAAGTTTGGCCTTGGAGTACAAAATGAAGCAGGGCACAGGCTGGTAGAATTTTGTCAAGAGAATACAATGGTCATAGCAAACACTCTTTTCCAACAACCCAAGAGACGACTCTACACATGGACATCACCAGACGGTCAACACAGAAATCAGATTGACTATGTGCTCTGCACCCAAAGATGGAAAAGTTCTATCCAGTCAATAAAAACAAGACCAGGAGCTGATTGTGGTTCAGATCATGAGCTTCTTGTTGCAAAATTTAGGCTTAAATTGAAGAAAGTAGGGAAAAGCACTAGGCCACTCATGTATGAACTAAATCATATCCCCAACGAATACACAGTAGAGGTGACAAATAGATTTAAGGAATTAGATCTGATAGACAGAGTGCCTGAAGAACTATGGACGGAGGTTCGCAACATTGTACAAGAGGTAGCAACTAAAACCATCCCAAAGAAAAAGAAATGCAAGAAATCAAAATGGCTGTCTGAGGAAGCTTTACAAATAGCTAAGGAGAGAAAGGAAGTGAAAGGCAAGGGAGAAAGAGAAAGATACACCCAACTGAATGCAGAATTCCAGAGAAAAGCTAGAAGAGATAAGAATGCCTTCTTAAATGAACAGTGCAAACAAATAGAAGAAAACAATAGAATGGGGAGGACCAGAGATCTTTTCAAGAAAATTGGAGATATGAAGAGAACGTTTCATGCAAAGTTGGGTATGATAAGGGACCAAAATGGTAGGGACCTCACAGAAGCAGAAGAGATTAAACAAAGGTGGCAAAATTATACAGAACAACTATACAAGAGCGAGCTTAACATCCCTGATGACCACAGTGGGGTAGTTACTGACCTGGAGCCAGACATCCTGGAATGTGAAGTCAAATGGGCCTTAGGAAGTCTGAGCAATAATAAAGCTAGTGGTGGTGACAGCATTCCAGTTGAACTATTCAAAATCTTAAAGGATGATGCAGTAAAAGTGCTACACTCAATATGCCAGCAAATTTGGAAAACTCAACAATGGCCACAGGATTGGAAAAGGTCAGTTTACATTCCAATCCCAAAGAAGGGCAATGCCAAAGAATGTTCAAACTACCGCACCATTGCACTCATTTCTCATGCTAGCAAAGTTATGCTCAAAATCCTACAAGCTAGGCTCCAGCAATATGTGGACCGAGAACTTCCAGAAGTACAGGCAGGATTTCGAAGAGGCAGAGGAACTAGAGATCAAATTGCCAACATACGCTGGATCATGGAGAAAGCTAGGGAGTACCAGAAGAACGTCTACTTCTGCTTCATTGACTATGCTAAAGCCTTTGATTGTGTGGAGCACAACAAATTGTGGCAAGTTCTTAAAGATATGGGAATACCAGAGCATCTTATTTGTCTCTTGAGAAATTTATATGCATGTCAAGAAGCAACAGTGAGAACTGAACATGGGATCACTGACTGGTTCAAAATTGAGAAAGGAGTTCGGCAAGGCTGTATACTGTCGCCTTGCCTATATAACTTGTATGCAGAGCACATCATGAGAAATGCAGGATTAGAGGAGTCACAAATTGGGATCAAGATTGCAGGGAGAAATATCAACAACCTCAGATACGCAGATGATACCACTCTAATGACAGAAAGTGAAGAGGAACTAAAGAGCCTGTTGATGCGGGTGAAGGAGGAGAGTGCAAAAGTTGGCTTGAAACTCAACATCAAGAAAACAAAGATTATGGCATCCGGCCCTCTCAATTCCTGGCAAATAGATGGGGAAGAAATGGAGATAGTGACAGATTTTATTTTCCTGGGCTCCAAGATCACTGCAGATGGGGACTGCAGCAAAGAAATTAAAAGACACTTGCTCCTGGGGAGGAAAGCTATGGCAAATCTAGACAGCATCCTAAAAAGCAGAGACATCACCCTGCCAACAAAAGTGCGTTTAGTCAAGGCTATGGTATTCCCAGTTGCAATGTATGGCTGTGAAAGTTGGACCATAAGGAAGGCCGAGCATCAAAGAATTGAGGCTTTTGAACTCTGGTGCTGGAGAAGACTCTTGCGAGTCCCTTGGACTGCAAGGCGAACAAACCGGTCAGTCCTAGAGGAGATCAACCCTGACTGCTCTTTAGAAGGCCAGATCCTGAAGATGAAACTCAAATACTTTGGCCACCTCATGAGAAGGAAGGACTCCCTGGAGAAGAGTCTAATGCTGGGAGCGATCGAGGGCAAAAGAAGAAGGGGACGACAGAGAATGAGGTGGCTGGATGGAGTCACTGAAGCAGTAGGTGCAAACTTAAATGGACTCCGGGGAATGGTGGAGGACAGGAAGGCCTGGAGGATCATTGTCCATGGGGTCGCGATGGGTCGGACACGACTTCGCACATAACAACAACAATTTATTGTTTATTTATTTGATTTTTATACCACCTTCCCAGAGAACCAGCTCACGGTTGTGCACATCATTCCATAGATACAGATAAATCTTGTTAAAACAGTGAATTTAAAATTAAATTTTAAAATAATCAACAGTTTAAAATACTATCTGCATCAACAGTTCTGGTTTTTGAGTCCCTGTAGTTCACCCGGAACCAGATTATGGTCTAAGGGGGACTTTAATAGGGAGAGTTCAGCAGAATGTGCCCTTACATCTCTCTTTTGCAATCATTTTGCACCTCTTAGATCAGGGGTAGTCAACCTGTGGTCCTCCAGATGTCCATGGACTACAATTCCCATGAGACCCTGCCAGCGTTTGCTACATGGGAATTGTAGTCCATGAACATCTGGAGGACCACAGGTTGACTACCCCTGTCTTAGATGACATCTAGGGCATGAATCAGCATAGAAGACCCTGGGCCTAATCAGTAGTTCAGTTGCCCCCTAGGTACGCCGGTGAGAGTTTTAAGGGTTTATGTGCCTGTCAACACTCAGAGATGAGATATAATTGGAATTCTGATAAAGATTTATTATTTAAAAGCAGTTTTACTGGTAGCTGTTTAATTCTTGATACAGCTAGTCATCTGCGGTCCAGGTGCTGTATATCTGAGACACTGCCTCACTATCTATACCCCTTGAAGAATGCTCAGTTCTTCAAATCCCAACCAGTTGGTGGTCCATGGCCCCAAGGAGGTATGTCTTGCCTCAACCAGGGCTAGGACATTTTCCATCCTGGCCCCTACCTGGTACAGTGAGCTCCCAGAGCACTTCAGGGCCCTGCCAGTGTTAGCTCAATTCCACAGGGCCTGTAAGACGGAGCTCTTCCCTCAAGGTGTTGGTTGGGGCCAAAGTTAACAACTATCTGCCTACCTGTTTATGGCTCCACCCACCCATAGATGTTCTGTGGAAATATTGTTGCTGTTTTTAGCCTGCCATTATTGCATTCAAACTAATTTTAAAACATATTTTTATTTAACACTGTATTTTACATAATTTTGTACACCACCCTCAGCTGGTTTTCCAGGAGGGCAGTCTAAAAATCCAATAAATGGATGGATGGATAGATGAGTTCTTGATAGGCAAGTTAAAATAAGGACACTTTTATTGAAGCTCTTACTATGACAAAACAAACTTTTATTATATAGTTGCCTCTCACGGTCTTCATGCTTAGCTAACCTCCAGGTGGAGCCTAGAGATCTCCCAGAATTACAACTGATCTCCATGCTAATGGAGCACTTCCTTGGGGGGAAATGGCTCCTTCGGATGGTTGACTGTATGTTGTTATACCACACAGAGCTCCCTGTCCTCTCCAAAAGCTACTATCTCCAGATTCCAACCCCAAATCCCCAGGAATTTCCCAACTCAGAGTTTGTCAACTCATAGGGTCCCCAACAACCTGTGTGTGTGGCAGGCAAGCTCACATCCCTCAGCCTCCATTGCCTGCACTGGAACAAGGAAGTAGTGGGAGAAAAAATATTGTAAAGGAAACATGATGGTGCATATATTGTGGCATCACATCCAGGATATCACAGTACCCAAAGTGCTTGAGAACGTTCCCCAATATGTTCTTTATCATAGATAATTAAGAAACAAAACGTCAGTAGGAGGAAGGAAAAATGTACCACAGGCATACATACGGCCCTGAAGTGATAGGCCCCTCTAAATGTTAAATGCATAGAAATTAAATTGATTCCCTGAGAGACTGAAGAATTCAGATAAGAAGGTGGAGATATTATAGTTCCTTGCAAGGCCCATAAAAAAGTGATGTTCTTTAAAACTTCACTCATACGTTTTAGTAGCTCCTTCAAGCTATGGATTATCACAAAACCAATAATTAAAGGAATAAGATAAATAAGGGCCTTCAAGCATTTTTTCCTTTTTATACAAGGGTGTGGTTGGTCTTAACGATCAAGGCAATTTCTGACACATTTGGATCAGATTCACTGTATAATTAGGGAGTGGCACAAAAATAAAATCTGATTATCAGGCTTTCCCTGGGGGACCCATTCGGTCACCCTTCTAATATCTGTAGGATTCTGAGTCATCCAGAAGAATTCAAAATCTGATCCCTGTGGAAATCCAAACAAGCCACCCTTGTCTTAAAGTGGTTTTGAGTCGCAGATTGTGGTGGAGATGCCAGTCCCCAGGTGAGACCGGTGGATTCCCTGGAATTATCGCTCATCTCCAGACTAGATCAGTTCCCCATTGAGATCCCTCCCTGCCCCCAAATCCCATCCAGTCCTAAGGATTCCAGGTATTCCCCAACCCAGAGCTGGCAACCCTAGCTTGTGGCTATTCCTTTAATCTTCCACACTAACACTTTAGTTCCTCTGCCTAACTGGTGCTAGGAGGACAGTCCTTCCTGTGGATTCTGGTTATTTTAACTTCTCCTTTATCTTTCTGTTCAGCTGAAGACTTTGCCAAGCCACAGTAGTAAGGAGTGACAATTTCATCAAAGAGGTTTAATCAGCTGCCCTCTTGTGCTATGCTGAACAGAGGAAGACGGCCAGCACAATCATTATTCTGCCCTTGCAGTCAATGAAAGGTTGCATGTCTTGAGAGCATGTTGTACAAGCGGCACAGCATCTAAACTCCTCTTGCTGGAATGTGTGAGGCCGGTGCAGAGAAAACTTTGCCTCCAGGTTTCATGGTAAGATCTGGCTGGATCTTGACTAAGCTGGAGGACTACAAGAACAGAGAACAAGATGGGAAGAATGTGACTGTAAGATCCTCTAAGATTGTGGGGCCTTTGGGTTCAAGCTTGCTAAGGCAGGGTCCTCCAGGGTGTGACTTTTAGTGCAGAGGGAGGAGGGTTACAAGCACGCTGTTCCCTCATTCCCCTGGTCACAACAGCCCAGTCACTCTCTCAGCGTTTCTGGGTCTCATCCGCACACTTCCTCCCTGGCCTGCCCTACCTCTGCTGCTTAAGTCCTCCCCCTCAGGGTGAGGTGCCACCTGTCTTTCTCTCCCCAGGTAGGATTCATGTAATGCGGGGGTAGTCAACCTGTGGTCCTCCAGATGTTCATGGACTACAATTCCCATGAGCCCCTGCCAGCAAATGCTGGCAGGGGCTCATGGGAATTGTAGTCCATGAACATCTGGAGGACCACAGGTTGACTACCCCTGATGTAATGGACATTCTTCACACCCAGTGGGGCAACATCAACCCCCATCCTCCTGCCTTACCCTTGGCATGGGGTGGGGTGGCTGGCCCAGCCTACAGCCTCCGTTCCCTGCCAGCATGCCAGCCCCCGCCAGTACTCCTATTTGCCATTTCCTCTCCACCATTGCTGTTGGCTTTCTCTGTGCTCTGCCACAGATCATAGGAGGAGGGACATGCATGCCTCCCTCCTGCTCCAAACAAGGGATGTCCCAGCAGTGTTGTCAGCTACTCCCTCTCCCCAAAATTTGTGTTGCCTGTTTCACCCTTGGTCGATAGCCCATTTTCCTCCACTCGTAACAGCAGGGATACAGATACCCCCCCCACACACACACACGCACACACACTGTTTGTGATGGAGATTTGAACAACTGGGACATGCAGTCAATGTTGAGGCAGTGGTACCCAACCCAATAGCACCCTGTAAACCTAAAAGACGAAAGGGAGAGATACCAATGTAAGAAATGGTTATTGGGATCCATAATCTGTTCTAGCCACTGCAATGTTACCAAAATAAATGGATTAGTCAACAAACAATATTGCAGGGCCCTCACAGCCCATTTAATGGTCAAGGTTGCTTTTTTGATGGTTGCGTAATACATCTTGGGCAGTTGCAGCTTCCAACTTAGGGACATAATTGGCTACTCCTGCCTCTCTTACTCCTGACAAGAGTACTGCCCCAAGGGCTGTCTCTGATGTGTCTGTTTGCCAAGCGAACAGTCAACCAAAGTACGGATTGTGTAGGATTGTCATGCTCATCAGAGTGAGATGCCGCTTCTGGAAGACAGCTTGTCATGAAGGGGTCCACTGCAGTTGGTTTGGGAGGCCCTTCTTCAGGCAATCAGTGAGAGGGGTGATCTGGGTGGTACAGAGTGAGATGGTGCAACTATAGTAGCCAAGTACTCCCCGGAGCCACCTTAGCTGACACTTGGTTTGGGGTACTCCCTTAACAGTACCACTATTATTGGCAAAGGCCAGAACTGGCCCTCTCCTACCATGAAACCCAAATATTTTAACTTCCAGAACTTTGGGTAACTTTATAATGAGTTATCTTTGAGCCTAGCCTGGGCCAAGATTCTGAGCACCACTTCCAGATGTTGCCCAGGCATATGATTAAGTGAACAATATAACGCAGCAGCAAACATGCGGCATCCAGCCATAATTGTATTGGTGAGCTGCTGAAAGGTGGCTGCTGCCCCATGCAGGCTGCATGCCATCTTTCAGAATTAGAATAGGCCCTGGGGCATGACAAAGGTTGTTGTCTCCTGGTCACCTAGCCACACAAGAACCTTCCAATAGCCCTTGGTCAAGTCTAGGGCCATTTCGCACGGCTTCAAAATAGCACAATGGTTGCTAATTGGAAACGCTACTAATTTGCCATAACCCACGACGTCGTAGACAATCTGCAACAATCCTGAAACCGACCCGCCAAAAGCGCTTCGTTGTGGCGCTTTCAGGGGAATCCAGAAAAGTGGATTCACCCTCCGGATAGCGATACACTCCTGCAACCAATCTGCAACAATAGCGATAAAGACCTGTGCGTTACCATTGTTGTGGGTTCTTCAAAGTCCCTCCTCCTGAGCCTGTCCTCCAAACTTCCGGCGAAGCGATCGCCATTTTTTTTTCCCCGAGCGAGTGGAGATCAACGCACCGGCCAGCCTCGGTTTAGCCAGTGAGGCTTCCCAGGCTGCAGTCCCTCCTCAGAGCAGTTTAGTCACTAAGCACAAGAAGCCCGCAGAAGCCCGTTTGCTGATGTATTTTCCCTTTATTTTTCACACTGTTTCGGCTGAAAATCGCGCCCGTGGGGGGGGGGAGGGGGGATTTTTTTTTTCCACTCGGAGGCAGCATGGCCACGATCAAATGACAGCTCAAACAGAGGCTTCCCCGGCTTCAGTCCCTCCCCTTCAGTCACTAAGTGACCTTCAGTTTCACACATTCCATTCAGCCGAAAATCGGGCCGTGAGAGGGGGGGATTTTTTTTTCTCACTCGGAGCCAGCGTGTTAACGATCAAACAATCAAACGGAGCCAGCGTGATAACGATCAAACAATCAAACTACAGCTCAAACACCCCAGGCAGCTGGATGGGTCTCTCCATTGCAACGAATCTGCTCACATTCGTTACAATGGGTGTGTTTTTTTTTTTAAAAACCTTTCTTAAAGGGAAAGGGGCTGTTTGGGAGCATGCTAACGGCTGCCCATTGGCTGCTTGACGGCCAGGGGCGGGACGAGCTTGGCAATAGCGCTTCCTTTCTAGCGATTTCTGCCGAGACCGGAAGCCTGTGGGAAACGCTAAAAAACGCAACTGATTCCACTACAAAGACAGGTATGCATAACGACGAATTCCACTATTTTAAATGGCGATTTTTCATTCAGTGACCAATTTGCAACAAAGATCCCCGTGCGAAATGGCCCCTAGAGCTGACAGGAACAAGGCTTCTTCCAGATGGCCTGGCAAGACATTGGCCCAATGGGCCACCTTGTTCATACCTCTGTAGTCTACACAGAAACAGGTACTGCCATTGGACTTGGGTACTACTACAATCAGGCTCCACCAGGCACTATGGGTTGGCTCTATGACTGTTAAGTGCAGCATCTCCTGGGGCTCTCATTCCACCTCAGCCCAACGTTTCCAGAGGACAAGTCTCCATGTGGCCCTAGCCACTTGTCCAGGATCTATAGGAATGATCACCCAAAAGGTTAGGCATATTATACAAGGCCATTATAGTTGATTCTGATTGCTAAATTGGTTCATATAGGAGTCAAAGATCCCTGCTATGTGCTTAGAACAATCCTCAGGTCTGCTTACAGGTCAGTCCATTTTATTCAATGGGGCTTTTTCACAGGCATGAGACTTTAGGATTGCAGCCTAAAACAACAAATGAACAAAGCTTTTCCCTAGAGCATTCACAAAAGAGTACAGCCATCCAGTCTCCACAAACAGCAAATGCTTCCGTGTGGTTTCTTCCTGCAGCAGCCATTTTGGGGTCGTGCCCACGTCCAAAAAGGCTCACAGTCTCAAAATGAAATCAGAGTCCGTTAGCACCTTTAAGACTAACAAAGATTTATTCAGGGTGTGAGCTTTCGAGTGCAAGCCCTCTTCGTCAGACTATGAACTCCTTACATGGCAGGGAATATATAGCAAAAATCAATTCTGTTACATCAGTAGACCGTGTCACACAACCAAATGCAGCCAATGATAATTGTTCTAAATTATATCGTCCCAGCTTAATCCTCATCTTTTCATCCAAATCATAATAGGCATGCTTGGGTGAATGCTTGTTGGACAAGAAAAATTGCCCCAGAGCCCCCCAAGGCTGGGGGCCCCCATTGTATTAGTTCATATTGCCTACGGCAAATGGACAAACAAGCTTGTGCCTATCTAAGCTTTCACCTTTTTACCTTCAAGGCAGTGATTTACTGAGTCAAGTGAGAAGTGAGTTGGTCTGCCTAGTGAATTGGCATTTATGGTGGTTAATAAACGTACCATCCTTAAGTACTACATACCAGACTTCATTATGTATTTATTATGATGAAGGTCCATGGAGTTATATGATACATTGTATTCTAATACCATTTTGGGGTGAATGTGCAGGAGAAGACCTCAAGCCAGCATGGTGTCGTGGTTAGGAGCAGTGGCCTCTAATCCGGAGAACCGGGTTTGATTCTGCACTCCTCCCCCACATGCAGTCTGCTGGGTGACCTTGGGCCAGTCACAGTTCTTTCAGAGCTTTCTCAGCCTCACCTACCTCACAGGGTGTCTGTTGTGGAGAGAGGAAAGGTAGGAGATTGTAAGCTGCTTTGAGACTCCTTCTGGAAATAAAAAATGGAGAACAAAAAAAAAAGCTCTCTTATTCTCTTCAAATACTGTGATTTGTTACAGGTTATCCTAAAGCGGGGGATCAGTGTGTAAAATGCAGAGGTTACCTGATACATGGAGGAAACAGCCATTTCGTTCTGTAATGATTACACTAACAAATTAGGTTGCATAACGTATCAACACAGTGGCCTAACTGGGGAGGCAATCCTCTAAATATTTATTGTGGCCAAAATCCCTCTGGCTTCAGTGGGGTTACTTCAGTGTATGCGCTCCGAAAGGCAAAAATTCTAGCTGTGTGCTCACTACTAGGCTGTTGATGGATGCTTTCCAAGGGATGTACCATGCTCCATTTATATTTAGATTGTTAAAAAGTCTTAGCACAGCTCATTCCTGACAGACTCACTGCTAAGAAAAAAAAAGTCTTTGATATTTGGTCAGAAATCCTGGCATATTTAAATACAAACTTAAAATTAGGTATGGGAACCCATATCCATGCCAAGGAACTATGTTTTATGTTAAAAAATTCAATTTGTCCAAGAACTAAGCCAACAAGCCTGAAATGTGCTGCTTCCATTTTACACTTTCGTTTTTCAATCCAAATGGATAAGTTCCCACACAGGACATGACTAGACTTGCCATTTTACTACTTGTGGCAGATAATATCCTGCCATAAGCCCCAGTCCCCCACCCTTGAAAAACTGAGGAGCATGTGTGGGTAAGGGAATGGCCAGAAAATGGCCTCCATAGTGACACTCTAAGAATGTCTCTATGGTTTTATGTTTAATATCATAGAGATTAGGAGAAAGAGTGTCACCCAGAAGTGACATCATATCTTTCTCAAATGCCACACTCCTCAACTAGCGCCCTCAAAATCTCCCAGCAATTACCTGGCAGCCAAAGAAGTGATGGAATGACACGCATGACATCCCTTTAGCCATTCCCTGAAATAACTGGCAGTCATGTATAAACAGTTCTTACTCATTCTAAGATCTTTTATGGGTTGCCCAGTTACAAGCAAGAAGACTTGCTTGATTCTTCAGAGGACTGCTGGCATTTCTGCAAAACTACCAGCAAGAATGCTCACACATTGATGTCTTCTCACAATTCAGGATTGTGGCAGTCTCTTGGTGGTTTTAGGTAATAGTTTTGAATTTGGCACAAACACTCACAGAGCAACAGAAGGTTGGGTTGGGTTAGGTTGGGTAGGGTAGGGTTGAGTTGAGTAGGGTTGGGTAGGGTTGGGTAGAGTAGGGTAGGGTCGGGTCATGTCAGGTTGGGTTGGGTTGGGTCAGATCAGTGTAGTTAGGTTGGAGTTAGCAGAGCAAGTGAGATTACTTAAGCTGACAAAGCAGGAGCTGCAGGAAGAATGCATTTACTGAATTCTGTATTACAGTTATTGTCTAGGCAGTTATTGCAGCTGGAGCCATAAATGTGAAATTACAACTGAAATAAGACTCTCTGCCACAAGCCCAGCATACCTCTCCTTTACCTAGAGATTCACTGGAATTAAAACGTCTCCAGATAAAAATCCGTTCCCCTACAGCAGACTTTTGATCATGGAGGAGCCCCTGCGATAATCTTTCAGGCATCAGGGAGCCCCAGAAGTGGTGTCAGCTGGCCATGCCTCCTTGCTACGCCCACCAAAGTGACATGTCACTGGAAATGACATCACTGTTCACATTAATAGGCAATCTCAAGGAAGATGGAGGGGAGAGAGACAGGAGATGGTTTACGGTGGGAGTAGGTATGCAGGATCCATCCACTCCCAGGTGCACAAAGGAAGAGAGACCTCTCTCATGTGCAGGAGGAGGAAGGAGGAACAATGGAAGAAGCAGGTTCCCTAGCTTGTGGTCCAGTTCATTAAGCCAGGGGGAGAAAGGCCATGGACCCCTTCCAATGCTCCTGCAGACCCCTGTGGGTCCACAGACCCGTAGTTGGGAATCCCTTCCCTAGAAAAAGCTGATGCTTTGGAGGGTGAACTCTATGGCATTGTAACTCACTGAGGTCCCACCCTGGGCTCCATCCCCAAATCTCCAGCAGTTTTCCAACCTAGATTTGGACACCCTACCACCCATCCCCCGTCAGTAGCCAAGGAGGACATGGCAACCCTATCCAATATCCTACTAGTCAAGTTTAAATGTTAAATCTTCAAACTTTTTAGCCAACTCAACTGATTGTAGGGTTGCTATTCCCCAGTTGGGGCCTGAGGACCCCACCATTTGGCGCCTTCCCCCCATTTCAGAGGTTTAAGAAATTGGAGGAAATCCACCCCCAGACAAGAAGCCTCAGCATAATTTCTCTCTCCTTCCTTCAAAAACAAATTGACAGGCCAGCAGCCTGACTTTTGAATGAACTTTTTGTTTAGGCAGGCTTGGGGCCTAAGCCGGTGACTAAGCGCTTTTCAAGGCCAATAAAACAGAGCTTGCCCAACAAATAGACATAAATGAAGCACTGAATGGTTGAATGAGACAATATTGTCTGGTTTTCTGTTGCTTCCCAAATGAGGACGGGGGCGTTCCCAAAAAACTCAAAATGGCGGCTGTGGGGAAAAACCCAATTGCATGGATTTTTGCATTTGGCAGCCGCAAATTAGACTCCGCTAGACCCTGCTTTAAAAAATGAAAACCGTTTTTCTAGGGATTCCTTTGCTGCAGGGCAAGTGAGGGGGCAATTTGGGTCTGCTCCCAAGGAGGCAAATTTCAGTGCGGAAATGGTAAAAAAATGTGACCCTTTAAAAATGCAAATCCAAACAATATTACTGTTGTGGAAACAGTCCGGGTGGACAAACCTGCACTGTTTTGGTGCTGTCACCAAAAAGGCCCTTGCCTCCTTTACCATCCGCCGTAAGAATGAGCTTCCAAATGCATTTCACTAACCAGAAGTTGTTGGTAAAAAAGATCTTACTGTAATTGGTTTTAAGTTTTTCAGTGAATAACAGTGACTGTAATCTCATGCAAAATGGTTTATAGCATATACATACAGAAACGTGCAGATGGTATTCAGAATTTGCAGTGAGCCCTATGGGGGTCTGATACTATATTTGAGATCATTCACAGTAAGGTTCCACTGGGGAGGTTTAGGATAAGGTGATCACCCTTCCTGCCTTTGGCAGGACTGTCTCACTTTTGGGGCATTTGCCCCGTGTCCCATGGCATTTCCCGCCTGTCCTGCAGTGTTCTCATTGTTGTTGTTATGTGCGAAGTCGTGTCCGACCCATCGCGACCCCATGGACAATGATCCTCCAGGCCTTCCTGTCCTCTAACATACCCCATTTAAGTTTGCACCTACTGCTTCAGTGACTCCATCCATCCACCTCATTCTCTGTCGTCCCCTTCTTCTTTTGCCCTCGATCGCTCCCAGCATTAGGCTCTTCTCCAGGGAGTCCTTCCTTCTCATGAGGTGGCCAAAGTATTTGAGTTTCATCTTCAGGATCTGGCCTTCTAAGGAGCAGTCAGGGTTGATCTCCTCTAGGACTGACCGGTTTGTTCGCCTTGCAGTCCAAGGGACTCGCAAGAGTCTTCTCCAGCACCAGAGTTCAAAAGCCTCAATTCTTTGACGCTCGGCCTTCCTTATGGTCCAACTTTCGCAGCCATACATTGCAACTGGGAATACCATAGCCTTGACTAAACGCACTTTTGTTGGCAGGGTGATGTCTCTGCTTTTTAGGATGCTGTCTAGATTTGCCATAGCTTTCCTCCACAGGAGCAAGCGTCTTTCAGGGGCATTTCCCACGGCTTAAAAATAGCACAATGGTTGCCGATTGAAAACGCTACTAATTTGCCATAACGCACGACGTCGTCAACAATCTGCAACAATCCTGAAACCGATCAGCAATAAGCGCTTCGTTGTGGCGCTTTCAGGGGAATCCAGAAAACTGGATTCACCCTCCGGATAGCGATACACTCCTGCAACCAATCTGCAACAGTAGCGCTAAAGACCTGTGCGTTACCATTGTAGCTGGTTCTTCAAAGTCCCTCCCCCTGGATCTCTCCTCCAAACTTCCGGCGAAGCGATCGCCATTTTTTTTTCTCGGAGCGAGCGGGGATAAACGCACCGGCGAGCCTCTTTCTGTTTAGAGGCTTCCCTGGCTTCAGTCCTTCACCTTTAGTCACTAAGCACAAACCACATAAAAGCCCGTTTGCAGAAATAAAGTCCCTTTATTTTTTACACATAAATTCAGCCGAAAATCGAGCCCGTGAGAAGGGGGGGGGGGAATTTTTTTTTATCACTCGAGCCAGCGTGCCAACGATCATACAATCAAACGATAGATCACATTAGGCAGCTGGATGGGTCTCTCCAGTGCAAGGAATCTACGTAGATTCGTTGCTATGGGTCTGTTTTTTTTTTTTAAAAAGCTTTCTTAAAGGGAAAGGGGCTGTTTGGGAGCATGCTAACGGCTGCCCATTGGCTGCTTGACGGCCAGGGGCGGGACAAGCTTGGCAATAGCGCTTCCTTTCTAGCGATTTCTGCCGAGACCGGAAGCCTGTGGGAAACGCTAAAAAACGCAACTGATTCCACTACAAAGCCAGGTGTGCAAAACGACGAATTCCACTATTTTAAATGGCGATTTTTCATTCCGCAAACAATTTGCAACAAAGATCGCCGTGGGAAATGGCCCTTAATTTCTTTGCTGCAGTCCCCATCTGCAGTGATCTTGGAGCCCAGGAAAATAAAATCTGTCACTATCTCCATTTCTTCATCATCTATTTGCCAGGAATTGAGAGGGCCGGATGCCATGATCTTTGTTTTCTTTTCTTTTTTTTATTGATACAAAAAGCAGTAAATAAAATATAATCATTATTTGAAAATATACGACCCCACATTGACTTCACAGTGATATAAACTTTTGCCCAAAACTCTAAGAGCCATGAGTCTAAGAGCCATCAACATTTCCACTACATTTTTTTTAAAAAAGCCTGTTTAGATATACAAAAGAAAAGTTATTATTTAAGTTGATTAATAATAACTTTTCTTTTGTATTGAGAGATCGTAGACCTCATGTTAACTGCTTGATACAATCTAAGAGCTATCCTGGCAGATATTTCTAGGTTTAAGTTAGATGCTTAACATTAAACATTTCTTATAGAACAGTATGAGTTTTGGCCCTGTATCAATACCCTGATGGAGAGGAAAGTAGGGCTTTCAACGTAAATCTGAAAATATACCTGTCAGGATGGCTCTTAGAATGGGTCAAGTATAAATTGTTTTGTAGATGTATCAGAATTAAGGATAAGGAGAAGCTATAGAAGACTGAAAGCTTATATTGTTCTATGTTTAATGTTGAGCATTTAATCTAAACCTGGAAATCTTATTATTCTCTGTATTAACAACATATACTGTATCCTACATTGCTATTTTTATGAAAAAGGGGAAGCAGTGCCTTTTTTCTCTCTTGTTTCTTTTCCTTAGTAGGCATATAGGTAATATAATCGTTAGTGTTGGAAATATAAAATGGGGCTTTCCCCCCTTATTTTTTTATTGGTGTATTGTTATAGGGCCAAAGCTCATATTGATCTGTAGAAAATGAAAAGCTCTCAACTTATACCTGTCAGGATGGCTCTTAGAATGGGTCAAGTATAAATGGTTTGTAGGTGTATCTGTATTAAGGATAAGGAGAAATTATGAAATCCTTTTGTAATTTTTTTTTCTTTGTACATCTTTAATGATCTTTGTTTTCTTGATGTTGCGTTTCAAGCCAACTTTTGCACTCTCCTCCTTCACCCGCATCAATAGGCTCTTTAGTTCCTCTTCACTTTCTGCCATTAGAGTGGTATCATCTGCTCATATGTTCTCATATTTTTTATTTAAAAATTTAATTTTTTTTAATTAAAATTTTTCCCACGCGGCAGGCAGCTGAGTAGGCAGTCCGGGCTCAGGAGGCCCCCACACAGGCACCTGGGTTCAGGAGGCCCCCGTGCAGGGGCCCGGGCTCCGGGCTCAGTTGCGGGGCTTCCTGCTCAGGTCTGTTGCCACCTGCTCAGGCGGCCTTCCTGCCTCCAGACCTTGCCGCCTCCCGGGCCATCGCCGCCTTAAGGCCAGTCAAGGGGAGAGGGAGGGGGGAGGCCCGCCTGCCGCCGCCGCCCTTCTAAGGGTTGGGGAGGGAGGAAAGGGAGGGCCTGCCTGCTGCCGCGGCAGGAGGGCAACAAAGATGGTGAGAGGTTGGGGACCAAGACGTATGAAGAAAGGTTGGGGAAGCTTGGTCTGTTTAGCCTGGAGAGGAGGCGACTGAGAGGGGATCTGATAACCATCTTCAGGTATTTATAAGGCAGCCATATAGAGGATGGAGCAGAGTTGTTCTCTCTTGCCCCAGAGGAATGGACGGGAACCAATGGGATGAAATTAATTCAAAAGAAATTCCATCTAAACATCCAAAAGAAGTTCCTGACAGTTAGAGCGGTTTCTTGGTGGAACAGGCTTCTTCAGGAGGTGGTGGGTTCTCCATCTTTGGAAATTTTTTAACAGAGGCTAGATAGCCATCTGACAGAGAGGCTGATTCTGTGAAGTTTCAAGGGAGTGGCAGGTTACACTGGATGAGTAATGGGTTGTGAGTGTCCTGCAGAGTGCAGGGGATTGGACTAGATGACCCAGGAGATCTCTTCCAACTCTATGATTCTGTGATTCTGTGATTCTATGAGTAAGACCACTTTCTCAAACTTGTAGCTCACCACCCCATATACAACCCACCTGCAACCTATTGTACTTACTTAACCATCAGACGTATTTCTGATAGCAAAGGAACACAAAACAGAGCCACACTACGGTTCATGTCACTGTGGTTTTAGTGGTTAGAATAGCCTTTTGCAACTTTTTTACCATTGAGAAACCTCTGAAACATTCTTCATGCTTCAAGAAACCCCAGAAGTGGTGCGATCATGCAGAATATGGATGGGAAGCATAGCTGTGTACATGCCCACCCAGGCTCCTCCCCTTCCACACCCTCCTGGCCCATAATTGGCCATTTTGGGAGGGGGACATGTCAACATGACCATATAGGGTCATATCATCCGATAAATGTTTTAACACATTTTAAAAATATATTTAAAATTAATTTATTCCCACCCATTCAGGAAAACCCTTCCAGGGACACCAGGACAGTCCTAGGGTTTCACAAAACCCTGATTGAGGTTTCAAGGTTTCAAGCCCCATTCTGCCCTAGAGGCTTGCCTAGTGTTCTTGGGCCAGTCACACATTCTCAGTCTCATCTACTTTACAGAACTGTTGTGAGGAAAAAATCGAGTAAAGGAGAATGGTGTCAGTTGCTTTTGTTTGTCATTGTTGAGAAGGGGAGGGTAGAAAGGAAGAAGATGTGCGGGGGTTTTTTATACCCTGCTTTTCAGTACCTGAAGGAGTCCCAAAGCAGCTTACAAACATCATGCTCCTGTGAAGAAAGTCCATTTTCCATTGTGGACCAAATTAATAGTAAGAAAGCCTCCACACCTGTGAGGTAGGTGGGGCTGAGAGATCTCGAGCAGAACTGCTCTTTGAGAATATCTCTAAGAGAACTGTGATGAGCCCAAGGTCATTCAGCTGGCTGCATGTGGAGGAGTGAGGAAGCCAAGTCGGTTCTTCAGATTAGAGTCCACTGCTCTTTAATCACTATACCAAGTAAATAAATAAACTAGCAAGGCAAGTCAAACTCCCAAAGAGGAGGGGATTCACATATGAGAGAGGAGAGAAAAGGACGGTGTTGGGAACATAATCTTGGCACCAAATTAATGAAGGAGAAAACAAAAAAACAAAAACTGTCACCTGTGTATTTCTGAGCCATGATCTGCCACTCAGGACCAGGTGAGTGAACGAGCTGCTACTCTGGGCTGTATCTTTTCTCTGGGAGTGGTTACAGAGACTGGGGGCCTTTTCGCACGGGGATCTTTGTTGCAAATTGTTTGCGGAAGGAAAAATCGCCATTTAAAATAGTGGAATTCGTCGTTTTGCACACCTGGCTTTGTAGTGGAATCAGTTGCGTTTTTTAGCGTTTCCCACAGGCTTCCGGTCTCGGCAGAAATCGCTAGAAAGGAAGCGCTATTGCCAAGCTCGTCCCGCCCCTGGCCGTCAAGCAGCCAATGGGCAGCCGTTAGCATGCTCCCAAACAGCCCCTTTCCCTTTAAGAAAGGTTTTTTAAAAAAAAAACAGACCCATAGCAACGAATCTGTGTAGATTCTTTGCTACGGAGAGACCCATCCAGCTGCCTAATGTGAGCTGTCGTTTGATTGTATGATCGTTTGCACGCTGGCTCGAGTGATAAAAAAAAATTCCCCCCCCCCTTCTCACGGGCTCGATTTTCGGCTGAATTTATGTGTAAAAAATAAAGGGACTTTATTCCAGCAAACGGGCTTTTAAGTGGTTTGTGCTTAGTGACTAAAGGTGAAGGAATGAAGCCAGGGAAGCCTCTAAACAGAAAGAGGCTCGCCGGTGCGTTTATCCCCGCTCGCTCCGAGAAAAAAAAATGGCGATCGCTTCGCCGGAAGTTTGGAGAAGAGAGCCAGGGGGAGGGGCTTTGAAGAACCAGCAACAATGGTAACGCACAGGTCTTTAGCGCTAGTGTTGCAGATTGGTTGCAGGAGTGTATCGCTATCCGGAGGGTGAATCCACTTTTCTGGATTTCCCTGAAAGCGCTAAAACGAAGCGCTTATTGCTGATCGGTTTCAGGAGTGTTGCAGATTGTCTACGACGTCGTGGGTAATGCCAAATTAGTAGCGTTTTCAATTAGCAACCATTGTGCTATTTTTAAGCCGTGGGAAATGGCCCTGGCTCTTCCCCACCCATTTTGGCACAAGCAAGTCTGCATTTCACACAGCAGCTAATCCAGCCTTAGCGCTGCTTGCATAACAGATCTTCTAAATTCACGGTGGGGGTTAGGAAATCGTAGGCTTTGGAGAAAGAGGGCTTTCTTCCTGAGTAACATCAGTGTAGAAATCAGCGTCTGACTTGGTCCAAGCTTTCAACTAACACTGCACAGAAACCATAGTCTGCATCTGTAAGAACAGAAATTTGGGTCTCTACCCCTCCCCCCAGCCCCAAAATTACTTCCAGACTACAATAACTTGTTTTATTTTTAGCCCTACAGCCATGATGGATTGGCTTGGAGTCCCTTTTGCTACCACCTCCGAAGGAGAGCCAAGAAAGGGAATGGGGAGACATAAATTTCCATCAGTGATTATCACACTTCTGTTTTCAAATGGTTAAAAAAAAGAGGCAAATCCATTGTGAAATCATCCCAAAGCCTTCCTCTTTAATACAGAATAAGCACAGAATCAAAAAGCGAATAATTGAAAGACGTTGGAGGGGGGCCAACAGAATGTGGCTAATGTTTCACCTAATTTTTCTCTGTTTCCTGTAACATTTCTGCCCCATATTACATGAACTTCAGATCTTGGTCAGGCATCTGCTTCTTGACTGTTCACGCTCTCTGCTTGCTTCTTGGCAAAAGTACAAGTAAAACAAAGAAGCCAGAAGTATAAAGCTATCAGAGATTAGCAATGGGCACGGTGACAGAGACGCTAGCAGAACGCACCTTACGTCATGGGGGATGAGGGTTGAAGTATCCCTTGGGAAATAGCTTACACTGATTCAACTCAGTGGGCGCGTCTGTCACCAAAGCTTCAGATGTAATAGGCCTACTTGGTTGACCATGGTGGAAAGGTTAGGAAGGATCAGCAGATGACTGAAATATATAAACTGCAGAAGACTGTCCTGTTTGGGTAGAGATTCTTCTAGCATCAGGAATAAAATTCTCAAAATAATTTAAAAAAGAAATCTTACCACCACTTCTTTGCCCTCCCTGCCCCCTACTTGTATCTTCAAATATGAAGGTTCCAGATTTCTTTCCTTCACACAAATGAATTTAATCCCTCCCCCCTCAAAGACTATTAATTATTCATGCCAACACAACCCATGTCCATTGCCATATTCTTCTTTCCACAGTTTCAAAAGACAGTGACGTGAGTAAATTCTTTAATTACATCCTGCTTTCCCCCCTACTTGGGACTATAGTGGCCTATCGGAGACTGTTTCCACACTAGGGATATCATTTGGATTTGCATTTTTAAGGGGTTGAGTTTTTTGTCCATTTCCGCACTAAAATTTGCTTCTTCAGGAGCAGTTCCGAATTGCCGTCTCACTTGCCCTGCAGCAAAAGAATCCCCAGAAAACCAATTTTCATTTTTTTAAGTGAGGTCTAATAGGGCCTAATTTGGGACTGCCCAATATGGAATTGCGTGTAATCGGGTTTTTCCCCACCTCTTCCATTTTGAGTTGTTTGGGAATTCTCCTTGCCATCACTTTCCAGTAAGGCCACATCCACCTCAGCCTTCAGAAATCCTTAATATGATCCACTAAGGGAACTTTATTATTGGGATATTTGATTAACGTAGCAGAATTTGCCCAGTGGTAGAAGTATGCAGTAAATAAATCTCCCAAGAAGAATATTGCAGAAAGGAAATTTATTCAAGTAGATTCAGTTCACATCCAGGGTACAGTCAAAAGAAGAGAACAAAGCCTAATCTAAAGAGTACTTTCCCTGTCATAGGACCAGCTAAATCTAGCATCATTTGCATGGTAGTATGAAGGCATTGTTTCTACAAGAAAGACGTGACTCCATGCAAACCAGAGCTGAGAATACGGGAGAACAAAGAACACACAGGAAGGAGGGCTCAAAGGGCAGTTCCTAGGTCAAAACAAAGAGAGAAAGAGAAAGATCCCATAGAAGAGATAACATTTATACATACATAGAGTGATGTAGCCCCCTCCTCCTCCCCCTCCCCCCAATGTCCAGGTATGCTGAGTCACCAAGACTCTCCAGGGCTGCTGGTAGAGAAACCACTTTTCCCACTCCCATTTCCTGACAAGTACACACCCCTGCCTGGGGGTTTGAGCTTGGGCATCAGTTTTCAGGACTCCCTTGCTAAGGAAGGACGCTGCTGATGCCTGGCACTCTGCTGCTGCCCATTCCTACTGTCACCAGCCAGAGGGTGCTGGGCCCCTTCCACCCACTGAGTGGGAGATATGTCACTGAGCCCCTCCCTCTACCCTTGTACAGCTTCTAAAGAGGCTCAGAGAGCTGAAGAACATGTAGACAAAGAACTGCAGGGCAATGTTACCTCTAACAAAACTTTTAAAGTTTTACTTGTCAGTAATTTTCCCCGAGTGATTCAAGTTTAGCAATAAACTCAAATCACTAGAATCATAGAATCATAGAATCATAGAGTTGGAAGGGGCCATACAGGCCATCTAGTCCAATCCCCTGCTCATTGCAGGATCAGCCCAGAGCATCCTAAAGCATCCAAGAAAAGTGTGTATCCAACCTTTGCTTGAAGACTGCCAGTGAGGGGGAGCTCACCACTTCCTTAGGCAGCCTATTCCACTGCTGAACTAGACTCATCCCACTTGTAGAAAAACAAAACAAAAATTGACATGATTGAATAAGCAATAGTGTAGCTTGTAAACCAATGAAGGGGTGGAGAACCACTAATGTTCTGCTAAGATGGCTACCCAAGAGTAAATCTAGAATCTATCCAATTTTTCAAAAAAACTAAGAAAAAAATTAGGAGAAAAAATAGGAAGAAGCAGAGTGCATGCGTTGCATTTGAAGTAAAGCCCTATTGACTACTACAGTGAAAATCGAAAGTAATCTATACGTGCATAATACGTCTTTATCTTCCACCCAAAACTTCTCCGTTTCTTTTGCGTTCCTGTATGTGCATGTATGTTAAAAGTTAATTTTATTTTTCTATTGTTTATTTCCTTGGGGACCTAAGTTGGGTGGAAACATGTCATAAATATGTTTTAAATATATAAATTATACCTTGGTTCTGTTGGCCTGCACAGTGAGTCCTTCCTTCCTTCATTTATTTATTTATTTTTCAATTTTTATACTGCCACTCTCCAAAGGTCTCGTAGAAGTTCACAAGATAATAAAATACAGTCAATTCCATAAAACCCCATAAAAACACCCCTTATCACAATTAAACAGATGGCGATCTCTTCCTAAAGAGAATTCTAATCTTCCCGTCCCTCTTTAAAAAGAATTCTGTTTTATAAATGGGAGTTCCTTAATATATGATAGATTTCATGGTAACTAACACACTAAGAACTTGGCTCTAGAATTAAACTTCTGTGAGCACAAAAAAAGTAAACAAGTGATGTTCAATACAACAAGATCATGTTTCCTTGGTGGAAAATGGCTAGATGGAAGGAACCCCCTTCCATCTTCTAATCTTTATTTTATTTTTGCACAAAACAAACAAGAAACATCTCTTTGTAATCTCTTTCTAATTCATATTTTTGTTTGGATTGGGGAGAAATAGTTTGGATAGTTTTCTGTTCTGTGGTTGTTGAAAAGCCCAATGAAAATAATGCAGTACTGAAGAACAGGAAATTCTTGTGGTCTTGAGGGTCTTGTGGTCTAACTGGAGGGGGTTAAGTAGAAGCCAGGCATGAAATATCCCCCCCTCCCGATATATTAAGCATTCATACTGACATGAGAAACACTGCTTGCACAAGATGACCAGCAAAATTTGCAGACTAATGTTCAAAATCTACAAAAGTGTAGGAAGTAGGCCAATTTATTTAAACCCAACCCTGCTTTTCAGTTAATATTAATAATAACAACAATTTCTTTATTTGTTATCCACCCTTTCTTTTCGAACTCAATGTGGGATACATCACAGTCAAGTCTACAGCTGACACAAAACATATTGACCATTGCTACATGGTATACTTTGCTCACACCCTCAGGCTCCTTTGTTCTGCCCAACCAAGTGACATCTAGTTCTGATTTTTTTTTCTTCTTCAGAGTTCACAAAGTACTGTTTGTGATGTCTTAATTTCAAAGCTAGTCTTCCACAATGACTTGAATGTGGGACTGCCATGAGTGATTTTTAAGAGTCTGCAGCTTGTGTGTGACACATATACTGAATTGAAAGCTTGTGAAGCAAAGAAAATATTTTTGTGAAGCAAGTTAGTGAAGGTAACTTTAAATTTCTCATGCTGCAATGGACTAAAATTTGAGAAGAACGGGAATTTACAATTCATTGTTGAAAGACATCAAAGCACTGAACCTATTGCAGATGGACTTTCAGAACAGATTCACTGATTGACATAAGCTTGGAAAGGAAATAAGAATGTTTCAGAATCCATTTGAAGAAGCACCAGAAGATGCAAATAACTTTTCAGATGGAACTAATTAATTTGCCAGCCAGTGATCATCTCAGAGACATTTATAGAGAAAATAGCCTTGTTAGATTTCTATTTTGGTCTGCCTGATATATTTATCAACCTAAAGATTTTTGCTTCAGGCATGTTGACAGTCTTTGGCACCACATACATCTGTGAACAAACCTTTTCCATGATGAAAATTGTAAAATCAAAGTGTAGGTCAAGGTTTACAGATGAACATTTACATGCCATTTTAAGAGTGTCTGTCACAAACCTTGACTTGGACATCAATGCCTTGGCTAACAGAAAACAGCCACAAAAATCACACTGACTAGGTAAGCATGTGTAGCTAAATAAAAGGATTCCACACTAAAATATTTTGCAAAATGGATTGCATTAAAGTTCATATTCCTTCACTTACCTTTGAATGTTTACTTTTGATCTAAATAAGTAGGTTAATAATTTTGTTACATTTTGGTTTAAAATGTGGCCCTCTTTAGGCACTGGGCACTCTAATGCAACCCCATGTGCCAAAATGGTCTACTGCAATCATATATAAGTTCCGGTCTTTAGCATCTTTAGCATTCACACATTTTATTGTAGGTGTATACCTAAGATGGTGCTAATATAAAGTACAACTATGACCAATAATGTTAAATATTCAAATATATTTGTCACATGATGATGATTGACAGACCTCTCTTGAAGATATGCTCAACTTGCCTTTGTATCATGGGTAAAAGGATCCCTTTATTGTAGCTGAGTGGAAATTATACACCCCTCCCCCCAAAAAAGGGCCTTTAATTTGGGGTCACACATCAGAAAAGTATAGTGCTTTTTTGTCTTATTGAATACTGTTGGAGAGAGAAGCACTAATAACGCAGTCAAATAGGCCTATTCAGAATGCTACTCAGGTCTGTTCAATTGGAAAGTGCAATCCTACACAGAGTTCTAAGTCAATTGAAGTCTGTAGGATTCGGAAGGGCTAAAGTTCAGTTGGATTGTGCCCACTGTAATTCTCCCCCTGTTATTTTATATTGTGCCATTCACTTTAACCAAGTTCTGTTTCTGAGTTCCTGGGGGGTGGGGAGGGAAGTGTAGACTTTCCTGCAGAATAAACAAGACTGAATAACTGTTGAAAGAAATGCTTTGTAATTCTTGGTAGAATAAGCATTTTTTAAAAAATTCCCAACATCTGGCCTTGAGCAAAAAGTGCCAATGTTGGTTTTTGTACACTTTTAGAAAGCTTCTGAAATTTCTCATGTTAATCCCCCAAATACTTAAATAAGAATTGAAAGGGGAAATGCTGTGTTCCGGTAGTTCAAGAGTTGTAGTGGATATTCATTCTGACAGATCTAACATGTTCCCACATCAGCCAGTGGGACAAAACAGAACCTATATATCTATTTTCAAAATGTATAGATGTTCTACGGAATAAGCTGGGGGGGGGCATATCAAATTGTGGGAGGTGGGAAGAATTTGGAAACCCTACATCCCCCCCCCCCAAAAAAAATTGCATTCCAGGATTTGTCCTCAGGGATGTGGGGGAATTCTGTGTCTTCAGTTGGTATTTCCTGTCATCCCCCAGAGTTGTGGTGAGAGAAAAATAGAAGTTAAGAAATGGCTGTTGGTGGTGGTGTCCTTTTTGGGAAAACCTGAAAGTAATGCAATGCCTCTGTCAGATCTGCCCTCTAACTCTATGGTTTTACCATAGAGTTTCAGCCAATTCCCAGAGGGCACTGACATCACTTCTAGGTTTCTTCATAGCAGAAGCTCAGCTTCTCTTAACATTCCTTCTCTTCTGGAGCATTTTTAGTCCTCGTCAATGTGTGTTTTATACACAAGGTCATGTACAAAGTCATATTTTTCTGCATTTCTAGGGAGTCCAACAAGCAGGAAAAGAGAGCCTCCTGCCTTGTCTGTGGATGGCTCCATTTTGCTGCTTTTGACATCAACACAACGACCAGCCACTCTGCTATTATTAGATACAGTAACGATTCCTACAATGTCATCCACCACAAAGTAAGCACAGATTTCTTAATATAATACTACCAGTGTGGCAGAATGATTCTTCCTTTCCAAGATTTTGGAAACATACTTCTTTAGGTGCCTTCTCAAAGGGTATTTTTCTTACATGCTCCATCATTACAGCACAATCTCATGTTCCATGTTGTATCCACTGTTATGGCAAAGACTAGGTTATGCCAGTGGAAGACGAGCTGTTCCAGTGCCACTTCTGTCTGCACCATTGGGGTAACACAAGATGCATTACACTACTTCATAGAGCAACCTTTCTCCACTTTTTTGACATTGAGAAACCCCCGAAACATTCTTTAGGCTTCGAGAAACCCCAGAAGTGGTGTGATCATGCAGTATATGGTTCAGAAGCACAGCTGTGTACATGCCCACCCAGGGCCCCTCACCTTCCCACCCCCTCCAGGCCCCTCATTAGCCACTGGGTGCGTGTGTGTGACATGACCATATATGGTTATATAACCTAATAAATGTTTAACAGATTTAAACAATATATTAAAAATAATTAACTCCCTCCCATTCAGGAAACCCTTCCAGGGCCATCAAGAAACCCCAGGGCTTCATAAAACCCTGGTTGAGAAAACCTGTCATAGAGGACCATATGTTAGAACTCCATTCCTCTCCACTGTCACTCTTCTAGAACTTGGGATACTGATGAGATTCAAAGGAGATGCAGAATGAGCTCTTTATACATGGCCAGGGTTTCTCACCTTGTCCTGCCACATGGGAAAGCATAGAGCTTCAATAAGTCTCATGCCAGCAGGGTAATGCAAGAACTGGTTGAATTATCTCAGAGCCTCAGCTGTCGAGCCAACAAAATTGCTCTTGTACTTGTTTACTGCGTTCTTCAGTCTAATCCTGTGCCTACTCAAAAGTGTCAGTGACTAAACCATGTTACACCAAGGATGGAAAATCCCATGTCGAAATGCTTCCCAATGCATGTCCTCCTTCCCAAGGATGTCCAAGACAAGGCTAGGTTAGAACACTCTCACTTATGTGCCAGTTTTCTATGGACTGGGATATTATTTTTAATGCATCAGAACATTTCAGCACACTGTCCTCCAGCTGCAGCCAGAAATGGTACATCCTGGCACATGTGTACCATGGGATATCTTTGAATCTGTAGATCAGGCTTCACAGTTGTCATTTCTTGGTCTTAAAGGTGCCGTTGGATGAAAATTTTGTCCTGCTCCATCAGACCAACACAGCTACTCACCTGAATCTATTATTTTCGCATGTGTATCATCTTACATTCAGTAAAATGAGCTTCCGGGGAGAGCGCTATATAAATATAATAAATAAAGGTAAAGTGGCATATAAGAACCAACTCTTCTTCTTCAGTAATATCAGGGCTCTCTCAGCCTCAGCCACCTCACAGAGTTTCTGTTGTGGAGAGAGGAAGGGTAGGTGATTGTAAGCCACTTTGAGACTACCTTCTGGGAATAAAAAATGGAGAATAAAAAAAAAAGCTCTCTTATTCTCTTCCAATACTGTGAATTGTTACAGGTTATCACAAGGTGTCTGTTGTGGGGAGAAGAAAGGAAAGGCAAATGTAAGCCACTTTGAGACGCCTTTAGGTAGAGAAAAGCGGCATATAAGAACCAACTCTTCTTCTAGAGAGAAATCACCCCTGCCTCCCGCAATATATTATGCAGTTCACACAGAACTGGTCTCATCTTCAAAGGAAAATGGAGATCACAACCAGCACCTCTAGATCAGGGGTAATCAACCTGTGGTCCTCCAGATGTCCATGGACTACAATTCCCATGAGCCCCTGCGAGTAAACGCTGGCAGGGGCTCATGGGAATTGTAGTCCATGGACATCTGGAGGACTACATGTTTACTACCCCTGCTCTAGATACAAGATAGTATTCTAAACATCCTGGGTCTGTTCAGGCCAACTAGCTCCAAACATGGGAACGCACAGTGTGTGTGGCAGGGGAGACTCAGGAGCACTCTCCACAGAGGCTATTGGGACTTTGGTCAAGCATACCTTGAAGGAATCATGAAGGAAGCCAGAGAGGCCAGCTGACAATGAGGATGGCTCCCAAAACAAATGCCCAAATTGGAACAGGAGACTGCTGGCAGAAGGTACCGTATTGTGGACTAGCCCAATAGCTGGCCCAACTATTCAGTAACAGGGACAAGGAGCATATTGTGTTACCCCTTTTGTCATGTAGTCCTGCCCTACATGCCATGGTTTCTTGAAAAGCAGACCAAAGTCCCAGAAGCCATCAGGTTTTACTCCTCTTTTCCTGTCCACCCCCCTTTCTTCTCCTGGCTCTCAGCACACACACATGCAGTAGAAAGTATCCTTCACAATGTGGTTTGCTATTCTGCATGATATGGTTCTAGTGGGTAGTTCTGGTCGCCTTTGGCCACTTGGAGTAGAAATGGACATTTTGCTTTGTTCTAGTTGTCCTTTGAAGATAAAAGCCCTTTTGCCATGGGCTTGTATGGCAGAAAGAACAGCTTATGGCAGAAAGAACATTTGTGGGGGAAGGGGGTTGTATATATGTCCCCCCAAGGCTGGTCAAACCAGTTGTTTTTAGCAATGAGTTCTCTCATGATACTTCCAGGTGTACCCTCTTGGACATAATAAACAACTTTGAGCTCCTTTCTACGAAGAAACATCTTAATTGTCTTGCCTCCTATGAGAGAGTAGCCTGACAGCTTGGCTATAGAAGCAAGAAATAGCCACTACTTCCTATGGGAGAAAGTTTTATATATAAATATATATAAATCTTTATGCCCTTCTTTTTCTCCACAATGGAGACCCAAAACTGTTTGCAATATTGTTCTCCCCTCCTTGCAATTGTAGTCCACGGAAATCTGGAGGGCCACAGTTTGCCCACCCCTGATTAAACAATAAAACCATCAGGGTGATTTACAGGTTAGAGGGGAAATTCTCGTGACAGACCGTGAGTCCTACAGGTGACTCTCTCTTCTCTGCATCAGGCAGAAGAGAGAAATCTCTCTTCACAAGGCATAAAAAAGAATTGCAGGTAGCTGAACGAGGAGCCACACCCGGCAGGGCTTGCCAAAGACTCAGCTGTTCCTAGAGGCAATCCCACGTCCCTTCCTCCAATCTAACTCCAAGTCCTGCTATGTTCTGGTCATCTGAATAGCCTGTTGCTGGGAGGGGGGAGGTCAGTTTATTACTAGTTCAAGCCGGGTGTCTTAGGAGTCGAGGGGGAGTGACCGTGGCCATGAACAGATCAAGGTGCCCGACCAAAGGCGTAAAAAAACTGCAGCCGAAAACATGTTGAAGCCTTGACAGAAAGTTAACGAGGGAGTCAGCAAAAGCTTTATCTGGCAGAACATGAAGGTCATTATAATTTCACTAACAGTTTCAAGACCGTGCCAAGGCAAGCCGGCCTTGGGGTGGAGTTTTCTAAATGAGACTGAACAGCCCAAAAAAACTGGCTGTCCTGTATCACCATTTGTTATAACCGCTGACATTACAGGGAATAAGATGCAAAGCCTCCCAACAAGAGCCTGCCCAGGGGGGTATTTATAAAAGGAGTTCTCTGACATATGCTGTTCTCCAGCTAATTCTGGCTGCCTTTTCCAGCATGGGTGTGCCAGGTGCCCCGGGCTACTGGTGGAGGATAGGGGGTCCCATGGGGGTGCCAGATTCAGGCTGGGAAACCCCTGGAGATTTGAGGATGGAGCCTGGGGAAGACAGGGACCTCACTGGGGTACAATGCCTTAGAGCAGGGGTAGTCAACCTGTGATCCTCCAGACGTTAATGGACTACAATTCCCATGAGCCCCTGCCAGCAAATGCTGGCAGGGGCTCATGGGAATTGTAGACCATGAACAACTGGAGGACCACAGGTTGACTACCCCTGCTTTTAGAGTCCACACTCCACAGTAGCCATTTTCTCCAGAGGAACTGATCTCTGTAGTTTGGAGATGAGCTGTAATTCTGGAGGATCCCCAGACAGGTTCTGACTAGAGTAAAGTGACCACATTATCCCACTTTTGGAAGGACATCTGGGGGGTACCTGGCAAATTGTACTTATGTTGAAATTAAAATATATATAGTACAATACTATTTTTGCGTTCTATGAAACTTTTCGCTGCTCCATATAGACCAAATTTTTAATCAAGAACCCCGTCCGGTCAATGGTGTCCCGCTTTACCAATGTTAAAATCTGGTCACCTTAGAGGCTGGCATCCCTCGTATGGCATGACTCCAACAAGTGGAGTGGTTCTCTATGACCCTGAGATCAACATTTCTGGGTTGCAGTTTGGTCATGAGAAAGAACGTTCACTTAAAACAAAATACAGCAGTGTTTTACATCCAGTTCAAGATAAGAGCCACTGTTCAGTGTCCTTTCTTCTGAGGCAAAGATCCACTTTAGCCCACTCTTAGCTGTATTTCGCTATGACAAAATGCATCAAAGTAAAATGACTTCTGTCTTTCCAAGAGTCTGCTCTTGACACCCAGCCAGGAATGAGGGAAGTGAGAGACGCTGAGCTTTTACCCTGAATGATAAATACAGTCAGGCTCTTTTGCAGCGTTTCCTCTCTTCTAACTAAAAGGGAAGGAAGCAGCTTGACCTCGAAAAAGTGGTTTAGGTGGGGAAAGGAGTGATTTAGCTAGATCCCCCTACCCCAATAATCATAATGGACAGGGAAAGGAGGACAACTTGTTCTACTCAGAAGCATGTAATGGAGTTCTACAGGCCAAAGGTTAGGGGCCAATCCCAGGAAAAGAGGGCCATCAACTGAAATATGAAAAGGAGTCTTCTGTCTGTTCTGTGAAATGCAATGGATCCTGAATGGTTCTGAAAAGAAGGCAGTTTAGTATGGAGTCTGGGCGACACAGATCTGCTCCCCCAGAGAAAACGGCTGCTTTGGAGGTTGGGCTCCATAACAATATGAAGGTCCCTCCCTTCCCAAATCCCACTGACTCCTGGTTCCACTCTGAAGTCTCCAGGTATTTTCCAGCCCAAAGCTGGCAACCCTATTTAGGCCTCAGGACAACTGCATGCATCCAACAGAACAAAGGGCACAGAAATGGGGTCAACAAATTGTGTTGTAATTCCCTTAAGGCCCAAGCTTTAGACACAAATCAATATTTATTAAAGTGTAAACCAACAGCCGAGGGGATCCTCCCTTCTCAGAAGCCGGTTTTGCCTCTGCTTGGGAAAGAAACAAATGAAGTGAGATAAATGGATTGTTCTAATGACAGAGAAGGAAGGGGTAGCATTTTAAAAAAAACTTAGGGGCAATGCGGCTAGTGTATGATACTGGAAATGATAATGGGTGCATTTTATCTATCTACAGTATTTGCTGGCGTATAAGACTACTTTCCCCTCCAGGTGGGGGGGGGGGGTTGTCCTATACGCTGGGTGCACTTCAGTTGGGATAGACATAGCTGCCCATAGTAGCCCATAGTACTGTAATGTAATGTAACAAACTCTATACTTTGAGTGGAAATGTTGGGGGGTCGTCTTATACGCCCAGTCGTCTTATACGCTGGCAAATACGGTATCTATCTATCTGTCTATCTGTCTGTCTGTCTGTCTGTCTAAGACAAAACCAGTATTACAAAACAGAATAGAACAGGCAAAAAAAGCAAAGTTACAAAACAGTAAAATATATGTATTTCTTATGAGTCTAAAACACACTGCATAAAATATAACAGGCCATCAAGATAATACTCATTTTAGTAGCATTTTAAGGAGATAACTAGTGCAAATGATCAAATTAGTTCTGGATCAAAAGCAACTAACAATAGGGATACTACCCAGGACTCAACAGGAAGGTGATATCTAAACAGAACAGGGGAAATCTGCAGAGCCCTGGGGAAAGAAATTGGTCACAAAAAACAAAAGATGGACTGTAGTCTCTAATGCACCAGACACACAACCACAAATTTTCACAACGTTTTGGCATGGTTCGTGGAGGTTCATGGGCAGAGACAGACTGACACCAACTAATAAAACTGTTTACAAAACTCCAAGGCAAGAGTAAGGGCAGAATTCTCCAGCCTTGGAAACACCAATAGGAGCCTTTCAAAGATTTAATGGGCACTGCTGGCACATTTCAAGGCTACAGGGATAATTCCTGAAGCATTAGAGTAAAGGGGGAGGCAGGTTGCTCCATCATAGCAAATTGGATTTCAAAAGATCAACTGGTATTAAATCAGGCACATTTACAAGTCCAACAAGAAGCACTAAATTCAATCCCAATGTAGACCCCATGAATCTAAAAGCAGAAAACATATTAAGATCTAATCAGGAGATTAGAGGTATAAAATGTGGAGGAGAGGACAGTATTGATGATGCATGTGAATGATATGTTACTAGCTATAAAAGATCTAAAATTAGCTATAAAATGATTAAAAGAAGAATTTGAAAAAAATTGATCAAATTTCAGGATTAAAATTTGGGCACAAATATATGCAAATATAAAGAAGTGGAATAAGCAAAATAATGGAATGTTTAGGAGGAATATGCTGGTGAAAATATTTATTATTCCAAAAGCCTTATTTATTTTATGTTTTACCATGGCATATTTCCAACAAAATATTAAAGAAGTGGCTATTGCAATTAGATCAATTTATTTTTCAAACTAAAAAAACCAAGACCTGCAATGGCTGTAAAATATCAATCATTAATACGGAGGTTGGGGTATTCCAAATATTTCATTATATTACAAAGCATACCAATTAAGGCATATCATCCCCTTTTTTATCCCTCTCTAAAGAAGTAAATAGATTATTGATCACCAGAATATAGAGGGACATCAGGTTTTATTCTCTAAGAATTTGTTAGAAAAAAACTTAAATTCGATGTCCATTCTTCATAGTCCAATTTTCATTTGGAAAACATGTAAGAAGAAAATGCATCCTGAGATTTTTCCTTTTATACCTTTCTTTTTGTCCTAACTTTCAGGTACTTAAAATATGTGCTATGGAGTTTAAAGGATACCCTAGCAAACAATTTAAGAGCCTTTTGTGGCACAGAGTGGTAAGGCAGCAGACATGCAGTCTGAAGCTCTGCCCATGAGGCTGGGAGTTGGATCCCAGCAGCCGGCTCAAGGTTGACTCAGCCTTCCATCCTTCCGAGGTCGGTAAAATGAGTACCCAGCTTGCTGGGGGTAAAACGGTAATGACTGGGGAAGGCACTGCAATCCACCCCGTATTGAGTCTGCCATGAAAACGCTAGAGGGCGTCACCCCAAGGGTCAGATATGACCCAGTGCTTGCACAGGGGATACCTTTACCTTTTGCAAACAATTATTTAAGTTTTTAAAAACATTTTAAGGAGATAGAGAAAGGGCTGTATCAGATATCGGAAGACATTTCCCTCATGGTTATAAATGGTTTCTAAGGTATCAAATACATACTTTTAAAAAAAGGGTGTAAGAATTGCTGTTGAAGGAGTAGTATCTGGTGTATCTTTCAGAATTAAAGGATCATCAATGTGAGGCTGTTTAGCTGAGCTGGTAGGTGAACTGCTGTCAGAAATATTCCTTGCACATCTTTTCTTTTCCACCATTATAGACAAGTAAAGGGAATGTCACAAAAGGAATGCTGGTAAATAGTTAATGAATATCAAGCAGCACTTGAACACTGATGTTAAAAATGGCACTCCTCTGGCAACCGCTGATAATTTACAGTTCACAGTTAAATGAACATCACACAGTAAAACAGTACAAGATAGCAGTCTGGGGCCAGTGCCAAATATTCACACCAGAGGTAAAAACACCCAGATGCAACGACTTCTACTTGCCTGTTCATTAAAAAGGAAGCGTTAGTGTTTAAAGAGAGCCAGTTTGGTGTAGTGGTTAGGAGTGCGGACTTCTAATCTGGCATGCCAGGTTCGATTCTGCACTCCCCCACATGCAGCCAGCTGGGTGACCTTGGGCTCGCCACGGCACTGATAAAACTGTTCTGACCGAGCAGGAATATCAGGGCTCTCTCAGCCTCACCCACCCCACAGGGTGTCTGTGTGGGGGGAGGAAAGGGAAGGCGACTGTAAGCCGCTTTGAGCCTCCTTCGGATAGGAGAAAGTGGCATATAAGAACCAACTCTTCTTCTTCTTCTTTTAAAAACAGAGTTCTGATAAACACACCACTGCAGCCCAGTGCCATCATGAATTGATATGGTTCAGTTGCCAAGATTGTATAGCTGTCTATGAGGTCCCATAACTATAGAACAATTAATACTTTATAATTTGTTTCTTCTGCCATCTTCCTTTATATGCCAATAAAGGGATTCTGATGCATACTTCAAAAGAAAAAAGAAAAAGAAAAGAAGAAATTCAAGAACAAATAACCAGAACTTTAACAGAATTTGAACAATTAGTGGAAATATAGAAATGACAGAAGATAGATTAATAATGATCAGATAAAATAGTATTAGATAAGGGGCAGGCAATCTCCTTATCCTTAAAGAAGGCATGGAAATCAGAACTTCATTTTAAAAAAAGGAATGGTATGAAATATTTAAGCAAATTCCCTTTAACTCAGTATTTAGGAATGTTCAAGAATATGGTATAAAATTAATATAGAAATATTATACACCGATTTGACTATTTTAGTTAAATCACTTTTAAGACAAAAATTGTTGGAGAGGGTGTGGTCAATGTGGTGTGACTGTCCATTCATTAAAAGATTTTGGGGGGAAATCTTTAAAGAAATAGAAGAAATTATAAAACAAGAGACAGGATTGACTGCTCCATTAGTCCTCTGTAATTTATTTTTGAATCATAATGTATGTTGCAAACAAAAAACCTTGATGAATTTTATTATTGTTGCTGTTAGAAAGGTTATTTCTAACAATTGGGAAAATGCCAAAATGTAGTAATAGATAAGTGATGGAATAAAATAAAGCCATTTATGATTATAGAAAAAATAACTAATTACATTAAAGTGATCCACGGTTGATGTAAAAGGGATGAATTTAATTTAGTGTGGGGAAATTTAGTGAAATATAAGAAGTTTTCAGATAGCAATGTATGTATTAAGCATTTTTTTCTGTTTGTTATGATGTAATCAATGATGGTTATGTCATGTTACATTATTTATGATTTCTTTTTCTGTAAATAAAAATTAAAAATAAAATAATAAAAAGAATCTAAAAGCAGCTAATAGCAAAAGAATTACTGCCAAGATTCCATCAGTGCTAGAACAGAAGCTATAGTGCCCCAGGATAAAGTGAGGAAGGGGATTTTGCCTTCACTCCGATACGCCTTCCCTCCCTCCTTAACCCCTCAATCTTTAAGGAGTGAAGGGAATCTGGGCCACTGGTCTCCCTGGCAGGGTCCTGCCATACCAAAAATGCCATATCAAGTTCAAAAACTCTCCTGCCCTGTCTTCCCCTAGGGTTGTCAAGTTCTCCCTGGCCACCAGTGGGGGATGAGAAAGCGGAGTTGCCAGATCCATTTTGGAAAACTGGAAATTTGGGAGTGGATCCTGGTGAGGGCAGGAACTTCACTGAGGTACAAAATTATAGAGTCTGCCCTCTGATCTCTGGAGTCTGGAGATGAACTGTAATTCTGGGTGATTTCCCAAGTCCCACCTGGAGGCTGGCATTTCTATCTTCCCCTGAGGTTGCAAGAGGCTGCTCTACCTGCCTGCACAGGTTCCAGTAGGTCCCCAGCTGCTGCTGGTCTCCTCCTTTGGACTGTTCCCAGGAATAGTCTGTTGCCTGAGCCTGCCAAGCCCTGATGCTGCATTGGGGCCTTTCTGGGCACGGCCTCACCCTTGTTCCCTTCCCTACTGCCTCTGGCTGGGCTTGACTACCTTTGCCATGCCTGGGTGAGGTCGCCCCTGCCGACATCTCTTATGGAGTAGATTAGTGGGGGGTGGGACTACCACTCCCAGACAAGTACTGATGCACCATTCCAGCCCTGTTTTGCCTTAGTGGTTAACAACTCCGATAATGTTTTAACTTGACAACAAAGAGCCAAAAGGCAACCCTCACAAGAGCCATGATGAAATATGTGGGCATGTAATCCCCATGTTTCAGATCACATTCGTTAGGGCCACTTGTAGTCCTGTTCAGACACCAACAGCACAGAAGAGGATTAGGACCATTGGTTTACTTCCAGTAGAATAAATTGTCTGATTAGAGCCATATGTGGTTGTGTATAGGCTCCTAGAGTCTCCAGTCATACAGGAAATCTATATCTGTGAACAGCCTCAGGTAGAGTTTTCCCAGCCAACCGGCACAGGATTGGGAGGACTTACTTACAGAGTGTCCCTGCATTGCCAGCAGCATTACATCACTTCCAGTGTTGCCAGAGACAGTGGCCTAGACATTCCTCTGCTGCTAGCAAGTCCCCCCTCCAGCCACTTGACCAGAGGTGGGAGTCAAAGCTCAGAGGCAGGGGTATCCCCACCTGCAGCATGGGGCAGGCAATCCTAGGGGCCATTCCGCACTAAGATCTATGTAGCAAATTGGTTTCGGAATGAAAAAACGCCATTTTAAATAGTGGAATTCGTCGTTATGCATACCTGCCTTTGTAGTGGAATCCAGTTGCATTTCTAGCGTTTCCCACAGGTTTCCGGTCTCAGCAAAAATCGCTAGCCAGGAAGCAATATTGCCGAGCTTTGTCCCACCCCTGGCCGTCAATCAAACGAGCAGCCAATGGGCAGCCATTATCATGCTCCCGAAAAGCCCCTTTCCCTTTAAGGAAGGTTTAAAAAAAAACACACACACACACGTTGCCACGAATCTGCGTTGATTAGTTGCAACAGAGAGACCCATCTAGCTAGCAGGTGGTGTTTGAGCTTCCATTTCATCGTTGCCATGCTGCCCCCGAGTGAACCCCCCCCCCGCACGGGCGTGATTTTCGGCCGAAAATAGAGTGAAAAATAAAGGGAAAATAAACAAGAAAATGGGGCTGTGTGGTGCTTGGTGATTTAAAACAACTCTGGGGAGGGACTGCAGCTGGGGAAGCCTTGCTGGGTAAACGAAGGCTTGCCGGTGTGTTGATCTCTGCTCTCTCCGAGAAAAAAAAAATGGTCGCCGGAAGATCAGAGGAGAGAGCCAAGGGGAGGGACTTCACAGAAACCACAACAATGGTAATGCACAGAACTTTCCTGCTAGTGTTGCAGATTGGTTGCAAGAGTGTAGCGCTTTCCGGAGGGTGAATCCACTTTTTGGGATTTTCCTGAAAGTGGTACAACAAAGTGCTTTTTGCCGATCGGTTTCAGGAGTGTGGCAGATTGTCAACGACGTTGTGCATAACGGCAAATTAGTAGCGATTTCAATTTGCAACCATTGTGCAATTTTGAACGAGTGCGGAATGGCCCTAGGTCTTGACGACTGCAGTGGAGCTGCATTCATTATACTCTGTTGGGTAAATAAACCAGGTCAGTATCTAATGTTATTATGAAATATAAAAGGTAACCACAACAAATGTTGGTAAAAATGTGCCATGGTTGTGATCCTGTGTGCCAAAAGGTGTAGCCTCATCTCTTTGTTGTTTGTTTGCCAGTCTTTTCTAACATAGGCATTGTTAAATTGGAAGGAATCTGAACGCTGATCTGTAGAAACATCCATCTACCAGCCCTAAATCATCTTACACAATTTAGACAACAGCATATCATAATCTGAGAAAAGAGCCAAACATGGGTTCCAACTCCCAGGAAAAGAGTTCAGCAGTCTCAAGGTAGAGACTGGAATTCTCCTGGAATTACAACAGGTGGAAGCTGGAGATCTCCTGTAATTACCACCCCTGCAACTAGAGCAGAGGTGGCCAAACTGTGGCTCTCCATATGCCAAGGGACTTCAATTCCCATGAGCCCCTGCCAGCACAGTTTGATTACCTATGCTCTAAAGCCATTGCTTTTTCTTTCTACTATTAAAACCCAACACTATCAATGGAACTGAAAAGAAGGGAGCTGGGGAGGAGGGGAGGTTGGAGTAGCTGCAATGCGGCCAGGAGAGCAGAGTCATAATTGGAAGGAAAAGGCACCATGATGGAGGAGGAGAAGCCTATGGACATCATGTGCCCAAAGGGTCAGAGGAATCTGCAACCAGCTGTGGGGAAAGTATGTTTATTTTCAAAATACCATATCAAGTTCAAAACAGATACGGTGTCTTTGTTTTTTGAAGACTTCGTCAACCTAAATAATTCAATTATTTCCTTCTTTCTTTCCCCCCTAGTTTTCTTTTTTGACAAAAATGTTCTCTTCTAATTACTTCCAAAAATTTGTTTGAGAGTTGCCAAGTTGTTTAATTCCTGATTCCAAAAGTATGTTTGCTTGCATGTTTGTTTATTTGTGGTTTGTAGCTAGTCCATAGACTTATTTCACAAGGTACATGTGGTATACCCTGTTTGGGATGGCCCAGGCTAGGCTGATTGTGTCAGATCTCTGAAGTTAAGGAGAGACAGCCCTGGTTACTATTTGGATGGGAAACTACCAAAGAAGTCCAGCTTTGCTAAGCAGAGCCAGTCAATGGCAAACTAGGCTATCCCTGTTGCCAACAAGGTACTACAGGGGGTGAACTTCAACTTTGGCATTGGCAGAGAACTCCCATATCCAGTCATCGGAACGCCCTCCCCTATGAACCAGAGAAACAATGCAAGACCAGAAAATCTTAAACTTTTAATGAACAATGCAAACTTTATTTGTAAGTTGACAAATAACAAATATTAACTTCTATCTCCCCTGATGCTGCCTAAATGTGGCTACAGCATCTCCAACACTGAGTTCCTCATTGTAAATCCTTCATTTTGCCTGGTCTGTGATGGGGGGTCTCCTCATCCACAATCATTGTGCTTCTCTCCTCCTGATATTTTGGAGTATATAACACATGAGATAACCACAGGGGTTACATTGTCCAAGTGAATATGGCCTAGCTGAAAGCCACCTCCAGCATTCCTTAAGCCTTCCAAAAGCATGCTCCACCATGTTTCTCCCATGGGAATGCCTCAGGTTGTATTAGCTCTGCCAATTGGTTCATGGCCACTTGTAGGGTATTATGAGCTACTTCCTCAAGGGGTATTTCCCATCACCCAGGAACATGGACTCCCTCAATGGTCACCATCAGGTTTCCAGGAACAAAGACCCCAGCGTCCATGGCAGTGCACATGTTGGACTTCTGGTTGACAAAGGTGTTGTGTCTATCATGAAACCTCAGCATTTCACAAAAAACTAGTTGAAAAATCCTGTCCTAAAGGGTCACCTAAAAATAAGATGCCGATCTGGAGGAATAACCAATTCCAGAGCCCTTCCAATCTTCTGTTTATTTGAAACACTGACTTGCATTTCTTTTCCTTTCTTCTCCCAAATTTTTACTATTTGTTTTTCATTCTGTTGTCATATCTGCTTCCCAAACAAATGTTTTCTCACTGAAATAATAAATCTCCCAAGCTCTTTCTGTTCATGAGGGACATGTGACTGCCCCACAAAACAGTATGTACTCATCTCGTGCTGGCTGCAGCTGATAAGATAGACACACAGTGGGCTCTTGGCACATCCTCAGCCATGAGGACCACACCCTGTTGAGGCCATCATATGATGGATATCCCTGCCTCATACATCTGCACAAGTCAAGCCTGTGTTTTGCAACACACTGAGGTCTCCAAGGAGACGGACATCATTGAAAGCCAACTCAGAAAGCTGTCCTGGGTGTTGTTAAGTTTGTCTTTGGTCGAACACAGTGCCCTATGAAACCTAGAATTCAATGACAAAGATTCCAGTTCCCAAGTCTGAATTCTTGTGTTAAAAGTAGCCGTTGCTAATTGCCTTGCAGACAGCTTAGGGAAGCCATCCTGCTTCCCCATGGAATTTCGTAGAAAAACCAACTAACAGTAATGGATTGCACACTAAATTGAAAAGTAGAGTTGCCAATCCTCAGTTGAGACCTGGGGATCTCCCGGTTTGGAGTCTCTCCCCCCATTTTCAGGGACTCAGGAATCAGGGGAACTTATCAGGAAAGGGGAGAGAAGAAGCAGGAAGTAAATGCAACATGCTGACATCATCCAAAAGTGACACAGCCATATCAGTGATGTCAGAAGGTGAAGAGGAAACTCTATGGTAAGAAGCTAATTTTACCATAGAGTTTTTGCCCATAGGCCAGAGCGTAGCCCCCGATGTCACCAACCTGTCAGCATAACTTCTGGTGACATCAGCATGTCACATTAATTTTCTGCACTTCTCCCCACTTCCCTGAATGTGCACCTTCCACTCCCTGCCGGCAGCTATGAGGGACCTGGCAACCCAATTGAAAAGTAAACCAGGGCCACAACAGACTGTGGTCCCATTTGCTTTTCTGCTGGTATTAAAAGCTTATTATGCTTTCAGGCAGATGTAAAATAAACAATATGTACATAATAGAGCATTAACAGCAGAGTAGCACCTAGTTCTTCTGTGCTTGACTCTTAGGACTTTTTTTTTTTGCACTATCAAGTCACATTTGAAATGTTCAGAGGTGGTTTGCTGTTGTTTGCCTGCATATCATGACCACAGTATTCGTTGGTGGCCTCCCATCTGAACACTGGCCAAGACCAACCCTGCTTAGCTTCCAAGATCTAGGGGAATCTCAAGGACAGGGGCATTATTTATTGCTTAAAATATTTATACCCTGCCTTTTCTATAGCTTAAGGTGACCAGATTTTAACATTGGTAAAGCGGGACACCATTGACCGGGGGGGGGGGGGTTCTTGATTTAAAATTTGGTCTATAGCAGGGGTCCCCAACCCCCGGTCCGCGGGCCAGTACCGGGCCGCAAGGCCATCATACCAGGCCGCCAGCAGCCGCGCCTGCCCCCACCCCTGCAGCGAGAGGGGGGAAAGAGGCCGGCGCGGCAGCCGGCGCAGCAGCTACGCAAACGAGCATGCACGGAACTGCCGCGCATGCGCGTTTGCGCCCCCTGGTGGCCAAAACGTGCATGCACGGCAACTCTGCACATGTGTGTTAGCTCCACCTGGTGGCCAAAACGCGTATGCGCAGCAATTGGGCATGCGCGTTTATGAGCAACTGCGGCAGCCGGGCCGCTGGCTCTCCCCCACCCCTGGAGGCGGTCCCCAACCAGAAGAAGGTTGGGGACCGCTGGTCTATAGCAACAAAACTTTTCATAGAACGCATAGAATGCAAAAATAGTATTGTAATATATATTTTTTAATTTCAACATAAGTACAATTTGCCAGGTGCCCCCAGATGTCCCTTCAAAAGTGGGACAAACTGGTCACCATAATTATACAATACTATACTATACTATGTGCCTAACAAATTCAAATTTTAAAAAATATATATAAAATATATAAAATGCAACAAACCCCCATATAATCTCCTATCCTTCTAAAATGCCTGCAGCCTAAATAACATTTAATGACCTAGCAAATGCAGCAGCATTCCAGCACTGCCCAAGTGCTTCTAGAGACGGTGCTCCATATCCACAAGGAGTCTATTCCACGGAGTCAGAGCTATGATGGAAAAGGCACAGACTCTACTTCAGAGGTCTCCAACCTTATTGAGCCTGCAGGCACCTTTGGAATTCTGACACAGCATGGTGGATGCAACCACAAAATGGCTGCCATTAAATGCCTGCCCCAGCCACAAAATGGCTACCATAGCATATCTTCCATCACACAGTGAAGATCCTTGTGCTTACAACAGTAAGATAAAACAATCAATAAAACAATTAAAACAGCATAAAATGCTAAAATTAACAATGAACCGACAGGAAGTAACAAAGCCCCTATATTCTCCCCCAGCTATCCTCCATCTGGCCTGCTGGTTGGTAATATGCCTGCAGAGGAGAGGAGGGAGACTCCTATGGAGTTCAACTGCCTTTACCTCAACCATAGGCCTGCAAGCCATTTCAACCTCACAGCTAATGGGCAGACCCGTTCTGATGACCTGTTATACTTCCTCTAAGAATAGCATATTGGAAACAGGCAAAGAATTATTTGGATCTATGATACCTCTAGGCAGGTTCTTAAAAAAGGTCTGAGCCTGGACTGATCAGCAATCTTTTTATTGTGCAAATATGACAGGTCATCAACTATGAGGTTGAAATGATTCGCAGCCCTTTAAACTTCAGCTGCAGGCCCTGTGCTGCTCAGCTGATAGGTTTAAATGGCCCTGAACAGCCAAACTGGACAAAAGTTCGGTAAATGTTCAGGGAAGGTGCCTTTCCCGAATATCGGTATGGAGGCTCCAAACTTGCCCAAGTTCATGCTTTTTGGCTTGTGAGCCGGTTCATGCCGATTCCTGCAAGCAAATGCGTGCTCTGAATATTCGTTCTTGAAGACTGATTTCAGATTAATTTGATGTTCATTTGGAATGGGGGGAGTTATCACTGGAAATGTGTTTGACATAGAAATCAGTGGCAATGAAAAATACATACAACAGCAAAAACCAATAGGTCTAATAATTAAGCAAATTACATAAGCAAATCCAAAATTTGAAATTATACATATGCCTATATATTAGATTAATTAACCAAAATAAAGATCTTAAAGTGCCACTTCACACTGGATGCTGCTGCCAAAATTAGTAGAACTGATCTGTGGGCTCTAAAGCCCTTTGGTTTAATTAACCCATTGGTCATCCATCTCTCTCGCTCTCTCTTTTGTCTGTATAGCACAATAGTGGTAGACATCTCCAAGGTACAATTCTATGCTTCAAGTTCAAATATCCACTTGACTTCCAAACCCCTTTTTAAAGGAGGAAGGAAAATTCCAACAAAAACAAAATCCGTTGGCTCTGCTAAACCAACTGTGAAGCATTCCTCCAGAAGAATTTGCAAGGCAAGTTAATGGGTATGTTCAGTCAACAGTCTCAGTTTTCAATCCAAAGACCTTCTAAACCAGTGGTTCTCAACCTTCCTAATGCCGCAATCCTTTAATACAGTTTCCCTTGTTGTGGTGACCCCTCAACTATAAAATGATGCAAGGGTTCTTTCACAGAAATTAAACCGAAACTGACCAATGGTGTGAAGATCCATTGTTCATGATTGTATCTAAATTGGTTATAAATTGTATATAAATTGGCAGGCGTCTTCAGGAGGCGTGGCAACAGTGGCGGTGCCCCCCACCGCCAAGCTGCTCGCCCTGCCACAACCCCTGTGAAAGGGTCCTTCGACCCCCCAAAGTGGTCCTGACCCCCAGGTTGAGAACCACTGTTCTAAACCCTTGCTGCTGGTTTTTAAGGTGGGAATGCAAAATGGGCAGTATGGTGGTCTTTCAAATCACAGTGAGTTTGATATAAATGAGTTTGAAAATATAAGGTTAATATTAATATGTTGAGGAAATTCAAGTGTTGTGTGTGAGAAGCCTGTTCAGATTGGATTGCTTTCTCTTTTGACTGGGTCTTGTCTTCTGTGGAGTCACGTAATATAATTATGTCTTGCAATAGCAGCTTTCCCACCCATCCTCTTTGCTTGCAATCTTGTGTGTATGTGTGTCAATTTATCTGACTCTGCCAGCTGAATGCAATACTTTATTCATCTGACAAAGTGAACTTCATGGAAGTTTATATACACTGTAAATCTGTTGACTTTAAGGTGCCACAAGACTCTTTATTGTTTTGGCTGCAATAAACTAACATGGCTACTGCTCTGGAATCTCTTGCAGGTTGATAAACACTTCAGGCACCAAGGGGGAGACCCTATATTTGTGCATACTACAGGCTTATACAAGGGCAGCAGGTTTTTTTGTAGGGTGACTGAAGGTCTCCCTCTCACAGTTGTCACTGGCTTTGAAGTTCTGAGTGCACCTGTGCAGGTTACAAAGAACCTCCCACACCCTTATTCCTAGACCTCCCACACCCTTATTCCAAATTCACAATACAACATGTCAGGTAAGATATGCCCTCCGGCACCTTGTTTTCAAGCCAAAACCCCACCTACGAAACTTTTCTGCTAAATTTAACCCTTTGTTTGAAAAAAATGCCAGAATACTAAAACGGGAACAAAATGGAGGTGTTCAAAAGTTATAATCTACCACTAAGAGGTTATACCCTTTGTCAGAAATGACTTTCATCAGAAAACCATTTGACCTTGGAGAAGCAGACAACAACCAGACTAAGTTGGGAATTTCTGCCAACTCCCACATCTGGGGGCACCCTCCCTTCCAAATCATTCATCAGGGCCCCCTCTCTCCAAGAAGGAGTATTTGTGGAGATCTCTGGGCTGCACTGGGAGGGGGGAGACAAGAAATTTCCCTTTTGCTATTGGAAAATGTAGTCTGGATCCCACCCATTGTTTGTCCATGCAAATCTCTTTTGCACCTGGAGTTGCCAATTGAGGGGATAGGTGGACAGTATCTTACAAAAGGCAGGGGGGTAGAAGTCATTGATTTCTACATTAGAAGAATCACAAAGCGATAGTGGCATTCCTTGTTCCCTGTTTCTGATTTTGGATTGGGCCTTACAATATGATGTGACTGATTCTGACCCCTCTGATGACTGTCCACTTAGATGTCTGGAGGTGGGGATCTATTTAGCCAACATCTTAGCAATGAATTGCCCTTACCTTTCAGTCGATGAGCTTCCAGAATGAATGGCTCTTACCTTTCATGGGCAGAGAACTCACATAATCAGACACTGCATTTCCCTAAATGAACATGGGACAGGCTCTGCTTTGTGCGCCAATGTCTCATGAAGTATGGACCTCTGGAGCAAGCAGCTGAGTTTCTACCACTGTTGCTCCAAGATTATAGGAGAGCCTCTCTAAAGAGAACTGAAGCTGTAAACAGTCTGGGTCTGGGACCAGTGTACCTGCAGTATCGCCTCATCCACTACACCCTCCACAGAGCGTTAAAGTCATCTGATCAAAACTAGCTTAGGATCCCCAACCCAAAAGAGGTGAGATTGGCCTCAGTCATGGCCAGGGCCTTTTCGGCTTTGGCCACAGCCTGGTAGAACACGCTTTCAAAAGAGGACAGGGCCCTGTGGGACCTTAACCAGGGCTGCAGGGTCTGGAAGACAGAGCTATTCCACCAGGCATCTGGTAGAGGCCAGAAAGAACATCACGAAATGCTGGCCTCAGTGCTGAAAGGTCTGGACCACCACCACCACCAATCCAAGTTCAATGAAATGAGGGCTGATGAAATGTACAAATATGTTTTTAATGACTATCCTTAGATGTTTATGTGATTGATTGTTTTAACCCATGTTGTTACCTGCCCTGAGCTATCCAGGAGAGGCAGGCTACAAAAATAAAGATGTATTTCTTTGTTTATATTTTTTATGCTCTTGCAGCATTCCAGAAAGGATGCACACTCTTCCTCTACCAAAAGGTCCATGTTGAATTGGCATGTCCGGTTTTATAGTGCTGCTGCTGGAGAGGAAATAGTTTCTTCTGATCACTGTTTCTCAAATAAGTTATGACTATTCATTTAAGTGGTTTTTATGATTACATAAAAATGATTACATACATTGTTATTTTTGCTGGAAGTCATTTGTACTGAGAACAGTTACTTTAACAAATTGTTCCAGGATTCCTTTCAATCAGTTCATTTTTGCTTTCTATGAGTTTCATCCAGTTATGTGGCTTCTTTATTAGTTTAAGAGGACTGAGTGCTGAAAACGTGGGCTGAGTTGCTTGTCATGTTTTTTAAATGTGCTTTTAATCATAGTCACATGAAATAACAATACAATTGTTGTTGTTGTTAGGTGCGAAGTTGTGTCGCGACCCCATGGACAATGATCCTCCAGGCCTTCCTGTCCTCTACCATTCCCCGGAGTCCATTTAAGTTTGCACCTGCTGCTTCAGTGACTCCATCCAGCCACCTCATTCTCTGTCGTCCCCTTTTTCTTTTGCCCTCAATCGCTCCCAGCATTAGGCTCTTCTCCAGGGAGTCCTTCCTTCTCATGAGGTGGCCAAAGTATTTGAGTTTCATCTTCAGGATCTGGCCTTCTAAGGAGCAGTCAGGGTTGATCTCCTCTAGGACTGACCGGTTTGTTCGCCTTGCAGTCCAAGGGACTCGCAAGAGTCTTCTCCAGCACCAGAGTTCAAAAGCCTCAATTCTTTGACGCTCGGCCTTCCTTATGGTCCAACTTTCGCAGCCATACATTGCAACTGGGAATACCATAGCCTTGACTAAATGCACTTTTGTTGGCAGGGTGATGTCTCTGCTTTTTAGGATGCTGTCTAGATTTGCCATAGCTTTCCTCCCCAGGAGCAAGCATCTTTTAATTTCTTTGCTGCAGTCCCCATCTGCAGTGATCTTGGAGCCCAGGAAAATAAAATCTGTCACTATCTCCATTTCTTCCCCATCTATTTGCCAGGAATTGAGAGGGCCGGATGCCATGATCTTCGTTTTCTTGATGTTGAGTTTCAAAACAATACAATATTACAATGCAATTCAACCATTAGTAATTCCATTTGGTCAAATGTCATACCAACAATACAATATTGAACCAGAGCAACCTTGATTCTGTTTAGTCTTCTGTTTATTTATCTATCAATCAATCAATAAACATTTAATGGCATAAATGATAAAAAACTGGCTAACACTAAATCAGAATAAAATAGCATACTGAACAAAGCCTGAAGTTAGGTAATCATAATTCTCTTCTCCTGCACTTAAAATAATTTAAAAATACCTTGTTCAATTTCATTACCGCTCCAGTGTTTAAAGCCATTGCCTGTTATTTTCTTGATTATTCCAGAGGGGAGCTCATCACAGTTTTAATATTTATTTCTTACCCCAGTTTACATAAGATGCAATCTTATTTTAGATTTTATGATTCTAGTATTAAATAAACACAGACGGTTTCTCCAAATATTTGCCAGGTTTTTTGATTTCCTATAATTTTGTTATTAATAATACTTGCCATAGTCTCAAACACCTTTACTTCATATTTGGCATATTATTTTAATTTTTTTGCTGTATAGGATTTGGCTGTTGTTAAAAGAACAAGGACCATTATGAAATATGTTTCTAAATTTATTTCTTCCAAAGAATGTAATAGTATTACCTCTAAAGGGCTATCAATATCCCTTGAAACTAGACATTTCCTCAGTAATTAGAACACAGAATGACTTGACTGGCAGACAACTCCAAAAATATGTATTAAGTCAGCTTTAAGTGACCCAAATGTATGCATTTTTATAAAACCAACGTCTGCCTGAATGAATGGAATGTATCCTAGATAGATGGTGAGTGTCCACTGGAACTGTATTTTTATAAAGCCTTCTCTAAAATTAATCAAAATCAGTTTTGGCCACTCCTTTTTCCATATTCAGTTCCACTCAGCCTGACCTATTAGTTGTCCCAGATCCTCCTCCCATCTTAAAAAAAACTCTTGATAATTCCATCCAGATTGAGCAACACAGAATATAAATCAGAGATTATTTTAGACCATGAGCTGGCCTCCTTCGTTCTTTCAAAATTCATCATGCTTCTCAAATTCATTCTACCTCTTCACAATGAAAAGGATGTATGGCAGAGCTGTAAATACCAAGACAGGAATGGTCTTTCCCATTCCATTATCTCAACAATCTCATCTTGTGCCCAAAAAAGACACATTTCTAAGAGTGTCTTCTAATATAGATAACATGTACTTATTCCACAGGAGACCTTGTCACATTATAGGCTTCACTTTACAGCACTGCTGAAAAAACTGCTAAAAAGGGGAAGAATGGTGGTATGGAAGTTAACAGAATAACTTTTCCATGTAATCACACAATCATTTGGCAATGTGTCAGATTCTGCACTGACCCTTTCATTTTCAAAATAACCCATGGCAATTGGGTCAACTGATTCATTCCACACACATTGGGATCATTTCTGCACGAGGAATCTGTTCCTGGGCTTATTCTGCACTTACTTTGTTTTTTCCGTTGTGGATCCTCCTGAATTCAGATTAATTTGAACTCAGGTCTTCCTCTATTCCCCCCCCCCAAATTGAAATAGAAAATGTTCAGCATGTGAATGGGGAAGCTCAGAATGGGGAGAGGAGCCTTGAATGAGGGGGGGAGGAGAGGATTGGAGACAGTGGAGGAGGGGGACTTAAATTCTTATTTAGATTCTGGGAAGCTGCACTTTCCACTCTAAAATATTGATCCTTTTGTCTCCTAAACAGTGTCAACTCTTTTGGTTTAGCAGCCAAGAAAATACAGGCTAGAACAGCATCTAAAGAGAGTAATGCTTTTATTTTATTAGGACTTTGTGGTTAAATTGTTTTAATGTTTTAGATTTTTTAAAATGATGGTATTTCTAATTATGCTCTGTATGTGTGTCAGATTGTAACAACCTTTGGCCAGAGACATTAAACTGTATTGTCATGTAATACTTGGATGGAAGACCACCACAAGAGGCTAGGGTTGCTTATGTAAAGACAGCCACCTGTTGGTCTTCTGTCTTGAAAACCCTGTGGGGTAGCCGTAGGTCAGCTTCAGCAATGGCCCTGTCCACCACCAAATGATATATCTGCTCCAATATCAGGTTTTTGGTGAGGGGCAAGAAATTGGGGTCACCATGGGTGGGCAGGTAGTTGTGAGTTCCTGCATTGTGCAGGGCATTGGACTGGATGGCCCTGGAGGTCCCTTCCAACTCTATGACTCTATGATTCTAATAGTTGTGTTGGCAGAGTTTGAATATGCTGAGAGGGCAAAACACCAGGCTGCTTAAAGAATAAAATAGAAGAAAAACAACTATGTATAGAATGAGAAAGAGAGACCTACAGTCTTACTAACTGTTGTCTACACCCATTATTCTGTTCTTCAACTGTTCTGGGCGAAAGCAGGAAGGATGCTCAAACAAGGAGGAAGTCTCTTTTGAGCCAATCAGGACACAGGAGGAAATAATTTGAAACTCATCAGGACGTTCCTACCCTAGCTATGCTGAATACACATCTCCTTCAATGCCACCTGCAGGGCATCCTTTATGTTCTGAAGAAGAAAAACAGTTGGTTGTTATACCCCATTTTTTACTACCTGAAGGAGTCTCTCCCCACAACAGACACCCTTAGAGGTAGGTGAGGCTGAGAGAGCTGTGAAAGAAACTGCTCTGTGAGAACAGGTCTAGCAGAACTGTGACTAGCCCAAGGTCACCCAGCTGGCTGCATGGGGAGGAGCGGGCCCTCAATCTTGCACACTGCATTTTCCAGCAAGATGAAATTCTGTCTGAATTTACAATCAACTTTTAGTCAAGAGAGGGAGGAAAGGAAGACAACAGAGAGTGAATATAAGTGCACTTCTTTAGTTATTTGTGGCTTTTAACCCTTTTTTTTGAGAAACTATTTTTTTGGAACTCTATTTTTTTTAAGGAGAGTAGCAAGCCAAGACATTGTTTTTTGAAAGTTTGATCAATTTTGGCATGCAGTGGATGAAACTAGGAGTCAGCACTGAGGCCATTCATGTGAATGGGCATAAAATGTAAACAGAAAGTAATTGACAAGGAAAAGAATAACTGACCATGAACTGGGACTGTAATGTGATATTTTGAGATGAACACCCTACACCTGTGCTCAGTCCTGTCACCAATAAATTATGCCCAGTGATAAGATCACATCTTACCTTTTGAACCCTATGTCAAACAGTTTTCGGTTAGGGTATAATTCCAGCGTCGTGTCACTGACAGTAGAATAAGATGGTTATCCGTAGCCAAGGTGATATTTCCTAATATTCTGAGAATGCATCCCAAACTTGTATGCTTACGTGGGTTAAGCAGCAAAGAGATTATCAGCGTATCCATGGTGGCTGGACCAACTGCCTCACCTGTGTTGCTGGCCGAAGGAGGCAACTGCATGCAGCTAGAGCCAGAGCAACCCACTTTAAGGTGATCCAAGAGAGCCAATCTGGTTCTGCTAGTGGCAGTACAGCATCCGTATTTATTGCATTGCCTCAGCCAATTAGATGAGGGAACCTGCTATTGAGCTCAGTTGCTATTATTTGGCCTGGTCACTTGACAAAGGATGGCCCAGCTTACTGGTTCACCCAAGCTTCTGCATGGGCTGGAAGAACTGAGAGCAACCATACAATGGGGAGATGACGAAGAAGAATAGTTGGCCTTTATGCCCCGTTTTTCTCTACCCGAAGTGGCTTACAACTGCCTTCCATTCCACTCATCACAACAGGCACCCTGTTTAGTAGGTGAGGCTTAGAGAGTTCTAACAGAACTGCTCTGTGAGAACAGCTCCAAGAGAACTTTGACTAGCCCAAGCTCATCCAGCTGACTGCATGAGGAGGAGCAGTGGGGAATCAATCAATCAATCAATCGTATTTACGGTCATAGACCAACCAATAGAAAACATAAAATTACAGATATAAAATCAATTGTGAATGGATAAAAACGAGAAATAAGAACAATTGCATATGGATCCAGTGTAAAAGTATTAGGGTATAGTGTTGGTCCAGGTCTGCCTTATTTTTATAGCTACCCAAGCAAATTTGGCAATCATTTTGTTAGGTCTTTAATTGTGTCTGACAGTACTAGCTTAAGCCACTGTTTCCTCAGACCTCTGGGGCATTCTCCAAGCAACGAGGCCAGTGAATCTGTACAGAGGTGACGATAGAGTCTGCACTCAAATAGGACATGTTCAGCTGTCTCTATTTGGCCTTTGTCACAGACACACTTGCCGATGATCTAGCCTTATTCTCTAGGTCAGAGTCTGCACTTACTTTGTTTATTCCATTGTCAATCCTGTTGAATTCAGATCGATTTGAACTCGGGTCTTCCTCTTCCCCCCTCTCTCCCCATTGAAACAGGAAAGGGTTCTGCATGTGGTTAGGGTAATTCAGAAGGGGGGGCAAGCCTCTTTCTTTCTTTTCTTGAAGGGGGGGGGGGAGAGGAGCCAAGCAGAGAACCTCTTTCTTTTCTTGGAGGGGGGGGGGTAGAGGATCAAAGAAGGCAGAGGAGTGAGAAAAAATTCAAGACCGATAGAAGTTGAGTGAAATTAGGGGCTTCTCCTTTAAGGCAAGCTTGTCACATGGCCACCTTTGGCCAATCAGAGCGTCTCTACCATGGAGGTAATCCAAATCTTGAAATATTGAGTATTAAAAGCACTCTAAGATATCGCATAATAAAGGTAGGGTCACTCCGGATCAATCCTTCTTGCTGCAGAAGGAAAATTTAAATCACCCCAAATAAAAACGGAATTCGCATTCTGTGTAGACAGCAGGGACTGAATCGACCTGGAATTGGAATAAAAGCTCCATGCAGTTTACACCCAGGATTCCCATTTATTTTAATGTCCAACACATTCCCACCTTTAATTCCCCCTTCCTTACATGCATTGAGCTGCAGTTCTAGTCTCGGATGTCATTTTCACTCAAAAGAATCTTCCTGCAAATTTTCAGGTGAAAACATGTTCCCAACTTGTAACCAAATAACACTCTTACTTACAGAATGGACACAGCATGAGAAAACCTACATGAAAGGGTTTTTTCCTCCTTTCCCAGGATTCTCAAGGGAGACTATATATTTTTAACAAAAATGGATGCCAAATCTCTCCCCTCCCCCCCCCACACACAGCATGCACTGCAGTCTATTTGAAATAAAAATGAAAGTTACCAAGAAATCACAGAGATTTTATTATGATACCTTATCTTTTGTGTAGAGAGATCTCATATCCTTATTCATCACAACTGTCTTGTGACTCATCTGGTTTGGCTCTGCAACCATAATCATGTTATCGAGAACCATAGAAGGGGCCATACAGCTTGTCTAGTCCAACCCCCTGTTCAATGCTGGATCAGCCTAAAGCATCCATGATAAGAATCTGTCCAGCTGCTGCTTGAAGACGGCCATTGAGGGGGAGCTCGCCACTTCCTGAGGCAGCCCATTCCACTGCTGAACTACTCTGACTATGAAAAAATATTATCTTGATTAGCCACTACCATTCTACATGTAGCTTAAACCCATTACTTTCCTATCCTCTGTTGCCAACAGGAACCACTGCCTGACCTTCTCCAAGGGACAACTTTTCAAGTACTTAAAGACAGCAATCCTGTCCCCTCTCAACCTTCTCTTCTCCAGGCTGAACATTCCCAAGACCCTCAGCCTTTCACTGTAGGGTTTGGTCCCCAGGCCCCGGATCATCCCTACAGAAGACATGCCTCCCCCATTCCTTCTAGACTGTGGCCAGGCTCCACCCTTTGTTCACTGCATATTGGTCCAAAATGGTATAATTGGCCCTACCATCAAAATGGGAGTTGTTTTCTTCCTTCCCCAACATCTGAAGAGTGTCACTGGATTCATATTTCTTTTCACCCTACACGCCCTTTGGCTTTGGAATGCCAGCGTAAAGCACAGCAAGTAATCTTATCTCTCTCTGTTTCCCTTCACCGCATCCAAACAGAAAACACCTCCTCCATCACCCAGCAAAAGTTATAACAGTTGGTATCACCCCATGGAGTGAAAATTACCTGAAATAGAATTGCAAATCTGTACACATGTGATTCTATGCAATAAAATGTCACCGGGTGTCTACTCAGGTTGACACACTGGTGTGGGCTTAAATGTCATAACAATATCTCACCAAGAAGAAGAGTTGGTTCTTATATGCCGCTTTTCTCTGCCCGAAGGAGTCTCAAAGCGGCTTACAGTCGCCTTCAATTTCCTCTCCCCACAACAGACACCCTGTGAAGTGGGTGAGGCTGAGAGAGGCCTGATATCACTGCTTGGTCAGAACAGCTTTCTCAGTGCTGTGGTGAGCCCAAGGTCACCCAGCTGGCTGCATGTGGAGGAGGGCAGAATTGAACCCGACACACCAGGTTAGAAGTCCGTGCTCCTAACTACTACACCAAACTGGCTCCCAAGTATGTTCAGCTAGAGCACGGCAATAATGAAACGGCATGAAATGTTCATCATAGTATTTTTCACAAGTTGATTTAGCAGATTTAAGGGAGATAAGAAAGGGATTATACTTGATTTCAGTAAACTACATTAACAGGGTGCACATCTTTAATAGTTTCAGAGAGGACTAATGAGTATGGATTTATAGGTGGATCTGTAAAGTTAGAATGATGTAGATCAGTGGTCCCCAACCTTTTTATCACCGGGGACCACTCAATGCTTGACAATTTTACTGAGGCCCGGTGGGGGGGGGGGTAATTTACTCCTCTACTCTCAACCACTGCCCTAACGCTCTCTGATCGCTATAGTAATGTTTAAACATCCCTTCAAAATAAGATACAGACACATCACAACAATGAACATAAGGAACATTTTATTTTCATGGAAATTTTAACTCATGACAATGACAAATCAATGGGACCCCTGAGCTTGTTTCTCTGCAACGAGATAGTCCCATCTGGGAGTGATGGGAGACAATGACACCTGAAGTGTGTTGTAAAGGGCCGGGGGGGATGAAGTAAAGGGCCGGGGGGGGGAGAAGGCGTCCTTTGCGGCCCATCTCCAATTAGTCAAAGGACCACATGTGGTCCGCAGCCCACAGGTTGGGGATCGCTAATGTAGATGACCTTTACGTTGGTTAGTAGTTCCGTGCAAATGTCTATAGAAGTCCACCAGGACCTCACCGAACATTTAAGATCACATGAACACATGGCGCTGCCTTTGTAATTTTTATTTGCATTTGCAATATCCTTCAGAGTTATATGCCATCTAAAAAACATTTTATATCAATTTTAAGTTAACTCCTAGCTATGTGTAAACTTGATAACTGATGGCTAATATAGAAATCAACATCTCTAACATTTTCACATGACTTGATTTCCCCCTATTTAATATTTAATTAGCTGGCAGACGGGTTTAATTATAAACTGTTTTATGCAAAATGTGATTTTGAAACTATTGTATTTGATACACTGATGGTGCCCGACCTGAGCCCCACAGGAAGGGTGGGATAGAAAAGAAAAAGATCCATCCATCCAAGAAATGAATGAATGAATGAATGAATGAATGAATGAATGAATGTATGTATGTGTTGGGTGATCCTATATTTCATTTCTGTGTTGTCTTTATACTATTACTTTGTTTCCTCAAAACTAAAGAAAATCAACTAAATAAATATACTTTGGTATTAATGAATTATCTGCCAGTATCCATGTGTGCTACTGAACTATGAAACATAACAGGCCTTTATAGATATGCCGGCTTATAAATTAATCTTTTGTTCCTGAGTGGCTTATCAGATTCCTATGGGTCATGTTACAGTACTGTTTAAGAGGAAGTCCTGATGGTATTAAGGCTGTTTCGGATGCCACACCTAGAAACAAGTTTGCGGGGATTAGAAAAGGAGCTCCTCTTGCTGCTGGAAAATCTGTTTGGCTGATTATCCGTAGAAAGGTTTTCACTGACAAATATGCTATGGAAATTTTGAAAGGAGGCATCACTGAATGGAGAGCTATTCTACTACAGACTGCAATTTATATACCTCATAGGGTTCAAATTCCTAATTCCTGCTGATAATGCTGATGACTTAGTGTGATAGCTAAAAGGACTTGAAAAGTCATTTAGCAAAAAATTAAAAACATGCTACTTGAGACCAAAGAGATGTGGTTTGTTTCCCATAGCATCTGATGCATAATGTTTAGAAGCCTGGAACCATGTGGGCAAGATGCTCCTGTTAAAATACTGTTGTTCGACAGCTGGCCGTATCCTTTCTTCAAAGAGCCAGCATGGTGTAGTGGTTAAGATGTGTAAGTGGCCTCCAATCTTGAGGGCTGGGCTTAGTTCCCCACTCCTTCACATGCAGGCAGCTGGGTGACCTTGGGCCAGTCCCAGTTCTCAGAGCTCTCTCAGATCCACCTACTCCACAGGGTGTCTGTTGTGGGGAAGGGGAAGGAAGGGGATAGTAAGTCGCTTTGAGACTCTTTCAGGCAGTGAAAAGTGGGGTTTAAAAAAAACAACTTTTTGTCTTTCAAAATTACCATGGTGGAACAGGAAGAAATAACAAGAAAGCACTCAAGTTCTACTGCTAATATATGCAGCATCCTGGTGATTCAGTATGGTAATGATAGCGATAATTTTGTGAATTATATGCCTTTTGTTCATTTCCTCCTGGTTGTATTATTTAGTTATTGCATTTCCTTTCGTTTTAAGGGAAAATTGGATCCCCAAACAGTTTTCAGCTATTTAAAATCGAAACAGGATATAACTAAAATATTTCTTTTTAAAAGAAGCTTGGAGGAGATCTGGGGCCTGACCTGATCTAAAGGGGCCCGGCTGCTTCCTGTCAGGCAGGATCCTCCCCCCCCCCCCAAGCTAGAACCAAGCCAGTTTGGTATAGTGGTTAGGAGTGCGAACTTCTAATCTGGCATGCCAGGTTCGATTCTGCACTCCCCCACATGCAGCCAGCTGGGTGACCTTGGGCTTGCCATGGCACTGATAAAACTGTTCTGACTGAGCAGTGATATTAGGGCTCTCTCAGCCTCACCCAACTCACAGGGTGTCTGTTGTGGGGAGAGGAAGGGGAAGGCGACTGTAAGCCGCTTTGAGCCTCCTTCGGGTAGGGAAAAGTGACATATAAGAACCAACTCTTCTTCTTCTTCATGATGGAAGAATTGGAACCATAAACCCCAACTGGTAACAGTTAGAACCTACAAAGGTTGAATGTCTGTATTGTTGTTGAAATTATATTACTTTGTGCACAATTTTTAAAAACAACTATAGGAATTAAATACATATGTCCAGCCCATATTGCAAACCAGTATGCTATGTACAGGGGTGGCCAAACTGTGGCTCCACAGATGTCCATGGACTACAATTCCCATGATCCCCTGACAGTGCATGCAGGGGCTTGTGGGAATTGTAGTCCATGGACATCTGGAGAGCCACAGTTTGGCCACCCCTGCACTATGCGAACCAACAGACCGACACATATTGGCCCTTATAGGGCCTTCTTCGAAGGTCTGGTTTTACCACACCCCAGTTCTTAGCACATATAAAATATGTACAGCACCCAATAAAAGCTCCAAAGTAAGAGCTGTAAAATATCAGAGTCACTTAATGAAAGAAGATGTCTAGTTTTAAGTCGTTAACTTCCTTCCAAAGGCTGCACAGAATTTCCATGGTGTGTTTCCTTATTAGCACATGTATTACAGTGAGTGAAGGATGCCCGGCTGCTTCCTCTTCTCTCTTTGGCCTTCTCCAGTTACACCATCCTCTGATACGAAGACAGCAAATGGGATGCAAAGATTACCAAATGCTAACTCATGTCATTCAGACAGGAGATAACGGTCTCCGCCACCCGACCTTTGTCAAGAAAGCAGCCATGATGGTGCATTCCCCTTTTGCATACTGGACATGGAGGTCAACCCTTCTCAAGTCATCTTCAACTTTCCCGTAGCATTTGTCATGAAGACACATGCACCCCCTTGAAAGTCATGTTGTGAACTGAACAGCATTTTGGGATCCTGGGAGATGTTACTTTCTCAGGCTTTGAACAGGTTTGTAGACGTGGACCATTCCTGCAGTAGAACAAGCCATCACGTGGTTGCTCCTACCTAGAGCCTCAAGCAATCCCATCATTTCATCATGAAAATCAGCCCTTCCAGCAATAGACCCAAGGTCCCTCTTCCCTTCCCCAATGTTTTTCCAATGCTGAATTATGGCAACTTTAATTTTACCTTGGGTATCAACCTGCCATTTTTGAACTCTCATGCTGTTTGCCACAAAATCACTAACATAGATGATGTATGGGGTGCCAAGATCTCCAAGTTAGAAAAGACACAGTCCAGATTTTTAAGATCCTTACTGCAGGTAAAAGGTAAAGGTATCCCCTGTGCAAGCACCGAGTCATGTCTGACCCTTGGGGTGACACCCTCCAGTGTTTTCTTGGCAGACTCAATACGGGGTGGTTTGCCAGTGCCTTCCCCAGTCATTACCATTTACCCCCCAGCAGCAAGCTGGATACTCATTTTACCGACCTCGGAAGGATGGAAGGCTGAGTCAACCTTGAGCCGGCTGCTGGGATTGAACTCCCAGCCTCATGGACAGAGCTTTCAGGCTGCATGTCAGCTGCCTTGCCACCCTGCGCCACAAGAGGCTCTATTTACTGCAGGTACCAACCAGCATTTCCAATGCTGAAATCCAGGTGGAAACAGGAATAGATTCCATCCAGACCAGATTATGGAGAATAGAAATTCTGACTGTTTCTTCCCCACCGTGCTGCCATTTTGTGTCCCTAGTGTCACGCATGCATGCTCACCTCTTTCCGCCTATGCTGGACTATATTCCCCAATGTGCCTGGCAGTATTTTTTTTAAATCATGTTTTCCATGTTATAGCACGATTTATGACACTTTTAGCACCGCGACTGAATTTTAAGGGCAATTAAAATGATGTTGCTGCATTAACATGCATGTGCAAAAGAATAAAAGTGAAACGGAACAGTGAGCGGTGCATCATGGGAGGCTGCATCCTTTTGGAGACATTGTGGAAAACATACAGTGGGGAACAAAGCCCTACCGCAGGACAACTTGTGCAAAATCGCAATCTTCCATTGGACACCAAAACGAAGAAAAAAGGAAGTCCATACTACAAGAAGTGTTGTGATCTCCACTGTCAAACTGGAGCATCGCAGTAAAGACGCCGTATAACATGGACAATTTCTAGTATTGCTGACTTCACAAAATATGGGTTGAAGATGCATCCCCTGAAGGTTTGCTTGTCATTTTAATTGGCATCAAACACTGTCTTTGTAGGTGCCAAAATGTCACTCAAGTTGCGTAAATGTTCTTAGTGCAATTAATTTATGAGACTTGTTATTCATCAGCTGCTAATATTATATCTTATTCACATATATATAGCCTGGTGATAGTTTCATTCCCAGTTGTTGTTACTATTATTATTAAATAGTCCTAAATCCAGAATATGTCTGTCAGCCTGGCTACCTGCCTTGTTCTGCTAGTATTTGGATGAAAGCCAGTTTGATGTAGTGGTTAATAGTAGTGGCTTCTAATCTGGTGAGCCAGGTTCGGTTCCCCACTCCTCCCCATGCACCCAGATGGGTGACCCTGGGCTACTTCAACCTTTCTCAACTTTTTTACTGTTGAGAAACCCTTGAAATATTCTTCAGGTTTCAAGAACCCCAGAAGTGGTACGATTGTGCAGAATATGGTTGGGTAGCAGTGTACATGCCCACCCCGGGTCCCTCCCCTTCCCACCCCCTCCAAGGCCCATCATTGGCCATTTTGGGAGGGGAGTCATATGTGGTATGATCATATCACCCTATAAATGTTTATCAAATTAATATATATATTTTTTTAAAAAAATTTTTAATTAACTCCCATACACTTAGGAAACCCTTCCAGCCCTTTCAGGAAACCCCAGGGTTTCACAAAACTTTTGTTTATTTATTTATGATTGGACTTCTATCCTGCCACTTCTCAAAAAAGATTCATGGCTGATGAGAAAGCTGTGAGGACAGTCTAGTATCTGGCATCTGCATGAGCACATCAAGAGTCAAGAGAGGTGACAAAATATCTTTAAGCTATCCGGCCTAGTGACAACCCGGCTGGATTTATGATAATATCAAAATTGCTTTGACTCTTCACACCTGACGGAAATTGTGGACATCTGACCCTCATTAGCTCATTTGGTCATTTTAATTGCCCCAGCTCTGTTACATCAAAGAGTTTGATTAACTATAACTGGGAGTTATAGCAAATCTAGACAGCATCCTAAAAAGCAGAGACATCACCCTGCCAACTAAAGTGCTATAGTCAAGGCTATGGTCTTCCCAGTTGCAATGTATGGCTGTGAAAGCTGGACCACAAGGAAGGCCGAGCGTCAAAGAATTGAGGCTTTTGAACTCTGGTCCTGGAGAAGACTCTTCCGAGTCCCTTAGACCAGTGGTCCGCAACCTTTCTAGGGCTGCGGACCGGCAGTGGTGGGGAGGGCGATCATGCGGCCGGACACACGCATGCGCGCATATGCGGCACTTTAACTATAAAAAAAATTTAATATGAGAACACTGCGGGACATAGGGCAAATGCCCCAAAAGCGGGACAGTCCCGCCAAAGGTAGAACAGATGGTCACCTTAACAAAGGGTCAAGTATTTCTAGAGAGAACAGAAAACTTTATCTAGCTTTCCAGTTGCATTTTCAACAGCTTTTATTGCTCAATGCAGAATACCCCCAGCTGTAGGGGAAAGTGGGGTTCTAGCTAGGTTTGGACTCCCCTTTATACTCTGTCACGCTGTTATATTCTGACTTTCTACTAGGTTGTAATGTAGGCTGAAAACTCACTTTTTACAAAAGTTTGGCTGTGGTGTGATTCCTTTGGCATACCGTGGGACCCAGAAAGGGGGGCAGTTTGAGTTTAGGCTCTCACCCCAGAGTAAAAGGGTTGACCCAAACATCCACACAAAAGCCTGGGCTAGTCACAGCCCTATTAGAGCTGTTCTCATAGAGCACCCTCTCGGAGCTCCCACAATCTCACCTACCTTACAAAGTATTTATTGTGGGGGGAGGAAGGGAAGGCAAATTGTAAGCTGCTTTGGGACTCCTTCGGGCAGTGAAAAGCGGGGTATAAAGACCAACTCTTTTTCAAAGTAGATGGGCTTATTATTTTTATTAATATTTTATTTTGTTAAAATCAGTAAACAAAAGAATAAGCAATGCTACAAGCAAGAAAGGGAAGAGCACGAAGGGGGAGCAAAATGGAAGGCAAATCAGAATAGGGTTGTGGGTTATTTTTTTAAAGCAGTGAGGAAATTTTAAATGGAGATATTAAAATGGAAACTAAAAGTATGAAATTTTGAGTCCGTGATTGTCATGTTTATATATAAATATCTTTTAAGGACGTTCTATAGAATAATACACATCTTTCAATTTAATGTTTATGCAAATGGAAATCCTATTTAGTTCTAGTGGAAAGATGAGTATCTAACCATTCTGTGGTTATATAGGACTTGTTTTGGGTTTTTTTTTTTTTTTACAACTAGTCAAAGCAGACCTACTCTCAGTCCAGTTTGGGGCAGAGTTTTAGAGTAGATATGTATTTTCAATGTTTTAACAATAGCCTTTTTGGTTACCAGGGGAGTATAACTAAGAAGACAATATTGCCAGCTGGTAGTTTCCAAGTTCTTAACAACTCACAGGGATTTGAGCCTAGTCCAGTCACACACACACAATTTCACACCCACACACAAACATATGTAATACATTATGTATTGTCACCCAGAGGTCCCCAGTGTGGGGATCACCCAGAGGTCCCCAGTGTGGTGGCCATGGTTGCCACATTGCCCCTCAAAACCTTTCTTGGCAGGCGCTTTTATCCAATATGTTTTCTGTTGGGCCATTGAAGATTTGGTTGGCTGTGTAGATTTTTAACCAAAACATCACTTTGGCAGCAACTGCTACCACCACCACTGAAGGTAAGTGACAGCATTCATTTTGTGGCTGGCTCCACCTCCTGTATCCACCATTTTATGGCTGCGTCCACTGCACTGTGTCAGAATTCTAAAGGTGCCCACATTCTCTGTAAAGTTGGAGACCTGTGGCCTAGCCTTTGCTAGTGCAATAGGGACAGAAACATTGTCCAGCAAATTCCCACATTCATTATTAGTTTCATATAAAGTCATATGTGAAGATGAAACTCAAATACTTTGGCCACCTCGTGAGAAGAAAGGACTCCCTGGAGAAGAGCCTAATGCTAGGAGCGATCGAGGGCAAAAGAAGAAGGGGACGACAGAGAATGAGGTGGCTGGATGGAGTCACTGAAGCAGTCGGTGCAAACTTAAATGGACTCCGGGGAATGGTAGAGGACAGGAAGGCCTGGAGGATCATTGTCCATGGGGTCGCGATGGGTCGGACACGACTTTGCAATTAACAACAACAACAAAGTCATGTGATTTTCTGTTCTCTTATTTTTCTCAACCCTAATGCTGGGTTGTTGAACTCCATACGTGAGAGAAATAGCATCCATGCATCTGTGTGTCAATAATATTGCCAAACGCACCGGGTTGAAACAAAGTCGATGCGCTCCTTTTGACGTTGCAGAATAGATTTCACATGGAAGCCGTTTGTGAGAGTATGACCCATTTAAAAGAAAATCTCAACGTGTTGAATCCTCACCTCGCTCCTTAACCTGCTTAGCGTGTGGTTTTGAAATTTCCTGTCACCAAAACAAACATGTTGCATGGGAGCTCTGCGGAAGAGACAACAACCAGGCCAAGCCACACCCATACGGGCTCTAAAGGGAGACTTGGCCAGAGTAGGAGAAGATGGGTCCGGCACTAGACCTAGATGTTCCTAGTAGCAGAAATCCCTCAGTCTTGCAACCAGCTGTTCCCACATGGTCTGAAGTCAAGACTCAGAGTCCAGTAGCACTTTTAAGACCAACAAAGATTTATTCAAGGTGTGAGCTTTCGAGTGCTTGCACTCTGATTTTATTGTGCTACTTCAGACCAACACGGCTACTCATTTGAATGAAGTCAAGACTGCAACTCTTACTGTTTCCTTTCTCGCTAGCTCAGTGGAATCTGCTTTCGACGGTTTGCAGAAAGCTGTTTCTTGGAGAAAGGATTGCCTGCATCTTCCCAGAGGTACAGTATTGCATCAAGTGAGGCCTTGGTGATATTAGCTTGCTTGGCCCCATCTGCCTTTGGAAAACTCCCTTCTGTATTTATGGATGCATGATAAACACCGAGATGATAAAACCTACCGATCTGCATACCCCGAAGCCGTGCTCACTTAATAAACAGTTGCTCTTGGCATTCAAGACATTCATCCTTGCCTCCCGATAGAAAGCAAGACGCTTATAGGAGGCCACACCCTCGTTCTGGTTTCATCTCACAGAGGGCTTCTTTTGAAGAAAAAAAGAAAGCTGCATTTAGAGCAAAGGCCAAAAGACGCATCATTTCCCTCCCTCCTGAGAAGATTGCTGTTTTTGTTGGCAGAGGTGAAGAATGACTATGGCAAATCTGGGAGTTCAGCTTCAATCCACTGCAGCAAATCAAGGTTTTCACGCCTCCGTTGAACAGGACAATTGTAGACTGGCCTCCAGAATGGACAGGCATCTGTTCCAGTAACAAGATGTTACTGGTGTTGCTGTCAGGGTAGAGAGGAAGTTCAGTCCCGCCCCCCCCCCCCCCCCATGTCAGGCAGCAGTTAGTCTATGTTAGTGGTTCTCAACTTTCCTAATCCTTTTAAAAAGTTCCTCATGTTGTGGCGACCCCCAACCATAAAATTATGCAAGGGTTCTTTCACAGAAATTAAACTGAAACTGCCCAATGATTGTATAGAAATTGTTTTTTTTCCCCTGGGGTTTCTCAGTTCAGTTCTGCCTCTTGTCCCACCATGCCGATCTCGCTCTTTTCCACTGCTCCAGACAGATTAACGTTCTATCTCGATCTACCCAGCAAGGCTGTTGTATGGATAGTGCCCACCTGGCCAAGCTGCTTGCCCTGCTGTGACCTCTGTGAAAGGGTCGTTCGATCTCCAAAGGGGCCCGGACACCCAGATTGAGAACCACTGATCTAGGTGACCTTGACCTCTCTTTCCATCCCTCCAGGTTTGTGACAAGCCCCAGATCACCCAGCTGGCTGCATGTGGAGGAATGGGGAATCAAACCCAAAGGGTGTCCCCAATAGTTTTAGTAACTCCATTCCTTAATATCAGGCATTCTGGGAACTAAAATTGCAGAAACCTATTGAGGAGTGAGGGTAGTAGAATAAGGATAGACAAGCTAGGTGGTGCTCGCATATCTCTAGCTACAGCTTGCTTTTGGGAGTCCCCTCTTCTGAGCCAAGATGGTCAGGCTCTCAGACTTTCATCCCAAATTCCAGCCTTGATCACACCGTGCAATCCCATGCTGCAGGGGAAGAGCCAAAACAGGCTTTCATTAGTACACGTAACTCTTTGCTTTGCTTTACTCCTCCCACTTACGATTGGTCCTTACCCTTTCCCACACCTACATAACTTCTCCTTCCTATGATTAGACACAGTTGATGCAACTAAAAACTTTGGGGCTGGCAGACAGTATGGAGCCTGTGGACTGGCCAGCTCCAAGGCCTGGTCGTTATTCATTTGGACAACAGAGAAGTAGGTTCTGACTTCCAGTTTGGGCTTCAAGACAAAAGAGACACATTGCTTCCAGACAGGCTGTCTCAGCTTTATCTCAGTCCTGTATGGCAGTGCATAAGATTCAAGGTGAGCCTGGAAGAAGAACCACAGAGTTAAGATGTAAGAATAACTGGATGAGGGTGTATAAGCATAAAGGAACACTAGATCAGGAGTCTAAACCCATTTGAAAGTTACATTTCTTTGGAACTGATGTTCAAGGCAGCATTGTAGATTGGAATTATTATTATTATTATTGTTGTTGTTGTTATTATTATTATTAATAATAATACTTGAATTACATTAAACATTAAACCATAATAACAAAACTTAGTAGTTAAGTGGTGCCTGGAATTCACATTTGCCATGAGAATTACAGTACAGAAAAAGAACTGGTTTTTATACCCCACTTTTCACTACCCAAAGGAGTCCCAAAGCTACCTACGAACACCTTTCCCTTCCTCTCCCCACAACAATCTCCCTGTGAGGTAGATGAGGCTGAGAGAGCTCTGGGAGAACTGTTGTGTGAGAATGGCTCTAAGAGAACTGTGACACCGCCCTAGAGTCCGTGAGAGTCTGAGGAAACTCTATTAGGCATACTTTCTGTTTACAGAAACTTTCTTGTGACAAAGAAGGCAGAATCTTTGACTTGGCCTTGATAAGTGGTGCTTTCTGTGTTGGAGAATGTTAACTCACCCTACCTGATGTTCTCACAGGCCGAATTATACGGGTCGATGCAGCTTATCTCACTGCCAGGGATGGTGCTGAATATTCATCTCCGATAACACTAGGAGGCCTGTTTACTCGGATAATTCATAGTAGAAAAGTGATGGCATTAGCCTTTGGCTTTTATTTCATTAAAATGTGATGTATTCCTAGATAAGAGAAGTGATTGCAGTGTCGGACTTGGAAAGGCAGCTCCTGAGTTTATAATGTCCTCCCCGAAAAATAGTGGCCTTAATCACCTTTCTCTTATCTGGGCCAGGGTTTCCTGTCTCCAAATGGCTCTCCTCCCTTCCACGCCCTGTGGGGAGAGGCAACGGAAGCGTTAAGGTTTGGAAATGACACAAATGAGTTACGAGACAGAAGGGTGTTTACCTGGCTTTACCTTCAGTTCATCTCTGCTAAATCAATCAAAACATCATCAATCAATTATTGCTGTCTTGGAAATATTTCTGATTGTTTACTAGAGCCATTAGTAAGTGGTATTTTTAAGTAAAATTAGTATAAGGGAAGCTGGTTTTCATGCCTCGCTTTTCACTACCTGAAGAAGTCTCAAAGCGGCTTACAATCGCCTTCCTTTCCTCTCCCCACAACAAAACGTGAAGTAGGTGAGGCTGAGAGAGCTCCAAGAGACCTGTGACCAGCCTGAGGTCACCCATCTGGCTGCATGTGGAGGAGCAGGGAATCCAACCCGGCTCTCCAGATTAGAAACCACCGATCTTAACCACTATGCTACTCTGGCTTTTCTTGTTTATTTATTTATTTAGTAAATTTCATGGCCGCCACTCTCGGCCAGGCTAGCTCATGGCGGTTTACAATGAAAAATATAAAACCATTAAAACCCCTTTACATTTATAACAGACTAGAAAATAAGCCCGCTGTCGAAGAAATATAGCGGGCCCTAGCAGAGGGGGGGAGAACAGACTGTGGGGAAGGAAGGAAGGAAGGAAGGAAGGAAGGAAGGAAGGAAGGAAGGAAGGAAGGAAGGAAGGAAGGAAGGAAGGAAGAAGAGGAAAGGAAGAAGGGGAGGGAGAAAAAAGGGCAAGGGGTGGTTGAAGGGATGGGTAGAAGGGAGAAAGAAAGGAAGTAAAGGAGAGAGACAGGAAGCAAGTAAGACGGAAAGACAGAGAGACAGGAAGGAGATGGAGAAATGGAGGAAGTCAGGAAGTAAGAAGGAAGGAAGGAAGGCAGAGAGGTGGGTGAAAGGGGAGGGGACAGGGGGGCGTAGGTTGGGGGAGAATGGGGGGCGAATAGGGAGGGGGAGGGGGGGAGAAAAGAGGGGGTAGAGAGGAGTGTGTGCTTGGATGTGTGGAGTGGGGGAGAGGAAGTCAGGAAGTAAGAAGGAAGAAAGGAAGGCAGACAGAGAGGTAGGTGAAAGGGCAGGGGCCAGTGTGTGTGTGAAGGTTGGGGGGGAATCGTGGGGAGGAATCGCGGGGGGCGAATGGGGAGAGGGAGGTGGCGAGGGAAGAAGGGGTAGAGAGGAGTGTGTGCGTGGATGTGTTTGGTGGGGGAAGGTGTGGCAGAGCGCGGTCGGTGGGTGGCTGTGTGTGTGTGTGTGTCTGTGTTCGCTGGGAAGTGGCGGGGGGGCAAGGGGGCGGCTATGGGGGTTTGGGTGGTGAGGCTGTGTGTGTGTGTGTTTGTGTGTGGGTGCAGGGAAGCGGCGGTGGGGAATGGCCATCGGGAAGGGACCCCAGGTGGGAAAGGAGTAGAGATGGGGTGTCTCCCCCAGGCGGCGGTCATTTGGTGGGCAGGGAGTCCCCGGCAGCCGCGCTCTGCGCGACTGCCGGGGGCTCCCTCGGGTGGCGGCATGCGTGCACGGGGCTGAGGGAGGCCCGTGGGCTGGGCGTCCGCCTGCCCGTGCGCTGTGAGGGAGGCCGTGGCGGCGGGCGCGGGCTGGGATGGCGGCGGCGGTGCCGGAGGCGGGCGGTGGCGGCGCGGGAGCGTCGGGTGGCGCTGTGGGGCCGGGCGCGGGGCCTGTGCTGGCGTCTGCGGGCGCTGCAGGCGCAGCAGGTGGGTCTGGCGCGCAACGCGCGGCGTGGGGCGGCCCCCGCTGGGCTCGGCGGTGCTGGGCTCGGAGCTCCGCCGCTTGGCCGCCAGCGCCTCCGCCCGCCTTCGCGCCACCCGGCGCGCCTGCGACTTCAACGCCACCGACAGCGCCTCCCCGCCTGCCTCTGCGCGGCTGCCGGGGGGTACCTTGCGGCCGGGCTGACGCGTCGGAGGCGCTTTGCGCCTCCGACGCGTCAGCCCGGCGGGAAAGGGAGCAACTGCGAGCTGTGCTGCGCGCGGCTCGCAGTTGCTGGGGCTGGGAATCGGAGGGACCCATCGGCAGGCGCTGCGCGCCTGCCGATGGGTCCCTCCGAATGTCTGTCCCGGGGAAGGGTCCAATCCGGACCCTTCCTCATCACGGACAAATCCCACCTTAGAACCCCTTAACCATTTATTTTGTCCGTGGCGCCCGCGGCGCCACGGGCGGTTTAAAGATTGTTGATGGAGGCCACAAACAATAGCCTATTCTTTCCCATGGAGCCTCACTCTACGGCTCACAGTCTATGTCCACTATAGATGGTCCTGGCGATGTCAGCCTAGGGGTGCTGATCACAAGAGGGGGATGGGTGGGCCCCAATCTTACTATCCCCGGTCTGCAGCCCAGCCTCAACCAAATGCCTGGTGGAAGAGCTCCGTCTTACATGCCCTGCAGAACCCAGAGAGTTCCATAAGGGCCCTCAGCTCTTCCAGGAGCTCATTCCACCAGGTAGGGTGGAAAAGGCCCTGGGCATGGTCGAGGCCAGGCATGCTTGCTGGGGGCCCAGGGCAACCAGCAGATTCATGGGCCCTGCAGGAAGTGATGGGCCCTGCAGGAAGCATAAGGAGATAAACAGTCCCACAGATAGGTAGGTCACGTATAGCCTTGAAGGTCAAAACCAGAACCTTGAACTTGATCCGGAAGATAACTGGCAGCCAAAGTTGTTGCTTATAGTACTTGTGGAATAATCAGATGTGAGTTGAAAATTCTCCCCAATTCCCACCTGTGCAGTTCTTGATTCAGAGCAGGACTATAGTCCACAGAGAGAACGGGCTTGCTCCTTCTTCTGCGCCATTTTCCTTACGTCACACCATCGTGGGGGGTACTGTCTGCCCTCTTGGGAAAAGCTACATGTATCCCTGGGGAAATGTTCAGAATCTCTTTTAGTATTTCTACAAATTGACAGCAGTGTGGAGTGGGCAGAGTATATCACAAGTTTTTTCAATCAGGGTTTCATGAAGCCCTGGGGTTTCTTGACAGCCCTGGAAAGGTTTCCTGAATGGGTGGTAGTTAATTGATTATTTATATACTAGTAAATAAGCCCACTGCAAGCTTAATGCAGCGGGCGCTAGCGGGGCTGGGGAGTCTGGCGGGGCGGGGCGCGGCGGGGCCTACCTCGTCGCAGGCGACCTCCGAAGTGGCTGTGGGTGTCAGCGGCAAGGCGATCGGCGACGGGGCTGGGCGGGGCGGCGGAAGCGTGGCCGGAGGGTGTGAGGCCGGGCGGGCCGTAGGCGCGCGGGGCAGAGGTCGGCAGCGCAGCAGTGGGCGTGGCTGCGGCTGGGCGCGGCCGCAGTGGATGGCGGCGCATGTCACTGACGGCTATGTAGGCTGGCTCCAGGCATGGCGGAGGCAGTGGCAGCGGTGCGGCGGCTGGCCATAGCAGGGCGCGCCGCGAGGCAGCGATCGGCCGGGCGGAGTGGCGGCGAGGAAATGGTGGCTGCCGACCGGACGCAGGCAAGGTGGAAGGGGGGGGTGGATCGGGAGACGCTTTGCACCTCCCGATTAGGCAGTCTGGGGGAAGGGGCCTATGGGCACCCTTCCTCATCACGGTCAGGGCCCGCCCTGGGAGCCCTTACCGAATTATTTAATCCGCTCCGCTAGGAGCGGGTTAAAGATTTTTAAAATGTGTTAAACATGTATCAGGTGATATGACCCCCATAGGGGCATGATGACCTGCCTCCCCCTCCCAAAATGGCCAATGATGGGCCTGGAGGGGTTGGGAAGGGGAGGAGCCCTGGGTGGGTGTGTACACAGCTATGCTTCCTGACCATATTTTGCATGATCACACCGCTTCTGGGGTTTCTCGAAGCCTGAAGAATGTTTCAGGGGGTTCTCAATGGTAAGGACGTTGAGAAAGGCTGGTTTATCTTTTGGTCTCTCAGATGTGGTAAGCATTACAAAGGAACGATGCAGACTGTCCTCCTCTTATATGCTGTATTTGGCAAAGGAGAATCTACATTTCTTTCTCATCTGGTTTTCTATATAAATGCGATTTGTTTTTTGTTTGTTTGTTTTTTTAGTATGCAAGAGCACTCAACCATATGAGTCTCTTCTGCACTCTGGAATGATGCACCTCACACACAGGCTTAACACCTCAAGGAGAACTAGGCCACAGAAGATACCAGAGGAACAAGGCGTGCCCAGTTCAGGCTAAACACCCTGCCTATCAAGGTGTCAATCCAAGCTAATTTCAGGTCCCTGTTTTTCTCAGTACTTTTCCTCAGGGTGGGGTAGCACCAGTGCCTTAAAAACACTTTATTATTCACTGGGCCAGTTTCTGGGGATGTTTTCCTGTGACTCTGTACACAAAAACTGCCCTAGATTGGCTTATTCCAGGATGCTACAATAATTACAACTTTCCTTACTCAACTTCAAGATGGTCACTTTACTACTCTGGGCAACTGTTGCCAAAGAAGGAAGAGAAGTAGGAGAAGCAGCAGAAGAAGTAGTTGAGCATTCACGGAAGAAGCATGGTCAACTCTAGTAATTTTGCTTCCTTCCCATGTAGCCATTCCACTGCCTACATAGTCCACCCCAGCTATCCTTGCTTTCTATTTCCCATCCCTGTTGTGTAACTTATCATGCTGTGACCTCAAATGATCCTCTACTCCATGGTGCACAACAATATAGTCAACAGAAGTGGCTGGCTAGGGCTCATGGTAATTGCAATCCATAGACATATGGAGAGCCACAGTTTGGCCATCCCTGCACTGTGACTAGAGGATCTTCTCGGCCTCCTCACAGCACCAAGCTGAGGTCAGTCATGAGCAGCAGGTGGACATATATCTCTGTGTCCCCCATCAAGACACACTGTTGTTGTTGTTGTTGCTGTTGTTGTTATTGTTATTGCATTTATATCCTACCCTTCCTTGATGGCTCAGGGTGGCTCACAAGATTAAAATACACACAGTACAATATAAATAATATTAAAAAATATAGTGATAGTGAGTTAAAATAAGGAGCACCAATTCCTTCAGAATCATCCCCCATTTCCAGTAGATGGGGAAAGATAAGCCATGACATTTTCAGTAGGTGTAAATTGGTGGATTTAGGTAGGGAGGCTCTGTGAAAACAATGCAAATCAATCTGGGGGCACAGGAATACAATTCTGGAAGCAAGATAGATGAATGGTCTTGGGGTGGTCAAACTGTGGCTCTCCAGATGTCCATGGACTACAGTTCCCCAGGGTTTCATGAAACCCTGCTTGAGGAAGCCTGGGTTAGAGTGTCTGGGGGTCACTCAGAAACAGGGTTGGCCTCCCTGCATAAAGACACTTGTGTTAGTACCACTTTCCCTAGCCCAAGCCAGCCCGTGAGCAGTTTCCAGTTTAGCTTTGCGCTTGTTCAGTCAAATGTCTTTGCAGCCTATAAATTTCCCAACAGAAAATGTTTAGCCGGGTTCCTATCACCTTGCAATCACTGGAACTGCTCATGTGCTCCAAATCATTGGAGTCAGTGCTCATAGCTCCTTGGGGCAGACACACTTGTAGGTGGAATTTCAGGTGCGGAATTTTCCATGCCAGCAATCAGCAATGGAATTGCCCCTTGTCGGCAGTGCTCCGGCAAAGACTTCTACATGAGAATTTCATGCAGACTTCCCAACGTTGTTAGATATTGATCATCATAGTTCAGGAGACATCTCATAGTTCAGGAGACATCCCAAAAGCATCTGGAACTCATACAAAAGTAGTGTGCAATTCATCTTGCAAATTTCCAACTGGGGCCTGGAGATCTCCGGAAATTATAACTGATTTCCAGATTACAGAGCTCCGTTCCCCTGGAGAAAGTCATTGCTTCAAAGGGTGGCCTCTAAGGCAGTGGTCCCCAACCTTTTTATCGCCGGGGACCACTCACCGGGGACCTTTTACTGAGGTCCGATGGGGGGCGTAGTTTACTCCTCTACTCTCAACCACTGCCCTAATGCTCTCTGATCGCTATGGTAATGTTTAAACATCCCTTCAAAATAAGATACAGACACACCACAACAATGAACATAAGGAAATTTTAACTCATGACAATGAGAAATCAATGGGAACCCTGAGCTTGTTTCTCTGGGAGTGATGGGAGACAATGACACCCAAAGTGTGTTGTAAAGGGCCGGGGGGGGATGAAGTAAAGGGGGGGAGAAGGCGTCCTTTGGGGCCCACCTCCAATTAGTCGACGGACCACGTGTGGTCCACGGCCCACAGGTTGGGGATCGCTACTCTAAGGCATTATGTATACCTGATGTCCCTCCTCTCTTCAAATCCCACCCTCCCCAGGCTCCGCCCTAATATCTCCAGGAATTTCTTCACCTGGAGTAAACACTAGCTATGAATTATTTTGGCATTTTAAGAGCAAAACCTTACGCCCGGGAAAACAGCAAACTCCGGTCATATCTAGCCGGGATGGGTTATCTGCAGTTTTTATCATTAACTTAATATGAAACAAAGATTTGGCACTGCTGAGTATCTAAAAACCGCTGAGCAAGCGCCTGAAAGAGTTCCTATCTTTAAAAATCCAAGCGCCTCATCGGAAAAGACAAGTAGGTGCAATTGAGGAAGGCTTGGGGGATGGTTTTGTGTTGAAGGCGCTTGCTTAAGGCCGCCTCGTCAGTGCAAGTCTTGACGATTGAGATATCAAGAGATGGTATGAGTCACAGAGCTCTCACCTTGGTTGGAGCTTTCCTGTCACCTCAGGTAATCTCTGCTTCAAACGGTCAACCACCAGTCTTCACTACACTGTACATACATTCAGCCCAGGAGGGATGCAAACTGTGAAGTAGTTTAGGCAGCGAGAGGGTGACCAGTCAAGGCTCATATTGTGAGCTGCCATGGAAGATTCAGACCTGAATTTCCCAGGTCCCAGTTTGACACTCTAGCCCAGAGGTCGTCAAAGTGCGGCCCTCCAGATGTCCATGGACTACAATTCCCAGGAGCCCCTGCCAGCGAACGCTGGCAGGGGCTCCTGGGAATTGTAGTCCATGGACATCTGGAGGGCCGCACTTTGACTACCCCTGCTCTAGCCCAAGGTTTCCTGACCATGGTACTGTGGTGAAGGCCTCTTGATGTACCACAGAGAAGGGGGGTTTCAAAATGGCGGCTGGGGAGAGACCTCCCACTCTGTGCCTGCCGTTTCCAGCTCTAAGCAAAACGAAAAAGAAACTTTTTTGAATTACTTTTTTGAAAAATTGACCCTTATTTGGGCAGGTTGACCCGCTCCTCCTCAAGTGACCAGTTATAGAGCAGGAGAGGATGGAAAGGGGAGGGGTCCCCACCGAGGCTTCTCTCACTTCTGGGGTGTGTGGCAGGAGGTGTGGCCAGCTGAGAGCACTTCCTGGTACCTCAAAGCCTGAAAAATAATTCAGTGGTTCCTCCATGGTCAAAAGGTCAAAAAAGATTGCTCTACCCAGTACATTATGCATAGGCAGAAAGATTTCTGCCTATGCATAATGTGTTACTTTCTCACCAGCCTCTTCCCTGCTATGACCTCAAATGCCCTCACAACATTGGGTGTGTAGGGGAGTCACATGCACAGGCAGAGATCCTTTCATGCATGGAAATGCTCCGGAGGATCCAAGCCACTGCCTGAATAGGACTACACTGTAGCGTCTTCTCTGGCTAGGGAGACAAAGATGGACATGCTTATGCAAACCAGCCTTTAAAATGCAGGTAACAGGAAATCAGTTTTCAATGTCAAAATAAAATAGCCAATCAGTGGAATGCTGACATATGACATCACTTCTGGTGCAAAACTGGTGACATCATCATGCCAGATTCACCCAACACTCTTATTGTGATGATGTCACTTCTTGTTGTGTGCAGGAAATGATGTTACACACCTGCCTGATGCAAAAGAAATTACTCTTTCCCCTCAAATGCTCCTGCTGCTGCCAGCTACAGCAGGCAACCCTTTTCATAAATCTTACCCCTTAATCACAAATCAATTTCTGCATAGACAATAAACTCCTATTTACTTGGAAGTAAGCCCCACTGTGTTCTAACAGCTTGTTCCTAAATATCTATCGAATGGCAGTTTTAGCTAGTTTAGTGTAGTGGTAAAGAGATGTGGACTGTAGCCTGGAGAATCTGATTTGATTCCCCATTTCTCCACATGCAGCCAGCTTGGTGACCTTGGGCCAGTCACAGTTCTTTCAGAGCTCTCTCAGCCCCACCTACCTCACAGGGTACATGTTGTAGAGAGCAGAATGGGAAAGTATTTGTAAGCTGCTTTGGGACTCCGTCGGGTATTGAAAAACAGGGTATAAAAAGCCAGCTTGCCTTCTTAGCTGCTTCATGCAATACATTTAAACATATTTGCATCACAAGTAACATGTGCATGCAACAATCTAGTTTAATAAACAGCAGGTTACCGTGTCCGCCTGCAATCAGCAGACTGTTTCTTCCAGCAATGATCTCCTCTTGTGTGCACAGTGTTCAGGGCAGCAGAGATGAAGATGGCCCCCAGCTTTAAATAAGCAATTCCTCCCATAGCATACAAGTTTTTTGGAGGGAATAAACACAGCCACCTGCCCTGGCCTCAGCTATTGTTCTGGGAGGAAAAGACCAGGAAACAGGAAATAAGAGTTCAGCCTGGGGTTAAAAAAAAAAATTAAAACATCCTCAACAAGCTAAGGACAAGGACTCTCCGTTCTGCTAGAAGCCAAGGAATCCTTTTGTCAAGCCCGGCTGATATTGGCACAGTTGTCTCCAACAAAAGCTGTCATGCTGCAATTAGCGTAATTAAAGAGAAGCCATTCATAGTCCCTTTGGGTGGGGCCTTTCTAAATCATTGCCCTGATCAAGTGAGATGCCAGCACCCAATACAGAATCCACAGAAAGACAAAACATTAATTTACATTTTGAAACGTTTCATCCTGGAAAAGTAAAATCGGAGTCCAGTAGCACCTTTAAGAGCAACAAAGATTTATTCAAGGCGTGAGCTTTCGAGTCATCCTGGAAACACATGGTCTAGTGTATGTTCCTGGATAATGCCTTGGTTTGGTTCCAGGGACAGTCCTCAAATGTGCCCTGCTGGCCCTTATTGTTGGTCATTTGGCCTGGGGTTCTTAGATGGGTTGGGCCCTAGAACATCTCCTGCTCCATCTGTACCTTCAGCATATGGCTGCCAGCTCCAGACTGGAGAAATTCCCAGAGATTGGAAGGTAGAACTCGGGGGTGGAGGGATTTGGGGGGAGGGGGGAGAATGTCAGTGGGAGTATTATGCCATAGAAGCAAAAGCAGGCATTTTCTCAAGGTGAACTCATCTGGCGATCAGTCGTAATCCTGAGGGGCTTTTTGCACGCCTTCAAAATCGCACAATGGTTGCCAATTGGAAACGCTATTGATTTGCCATAACGCACGACGTCGTAGACAATCTGCCACACACCTGAAACCAATCTGCAAAAAGCGCTTCCTTGTAGCGCTTTCAGGGGAATCCCAAAAAGTGGATTCACCCTCCGGAAAGCGCTACACTCTTGCAACCAATCTGCAACACTAGCGAAAAAGACCTGTGCGTTAACATTGTTGCGGTTTCTTCAAAGTCGCTCCTCCTGAGGCTGTCCTCCAAACTTCCGGCGAAGCGATCGCCATTTTTTTTTCTCCGAGCGAGCGGGGATAAACGCACCAGCGAGCCTCTTTCTGTTTAGAGGCTTCCCTGACTTCAGTCCTTCACCTTTAGTCACTAAGCACAAACCACATAAAAGCCCGTTTGCTGAAATAAAGTCCCTTTATTTTTTACACATTAATTCAGCTGAAAATCGGGCCCGTGAGAGGGGGGGGGGGGATTTTTTTTTTATCACTCGACGCAGCGTGGCAACGATCATACGATCAAACGACAGCTCACATTAGGCAGCTGGATGGGTCTCTCCGTTGCAACGAATCTACACAGATTCGTTACAATGGGTCTGTTTTTTTTAAAAAAAAAACCTTTCTTAAAGGGAAAGGGGCTGTTTGGGAGCATGCTAACGGCTGCCCATTGGCTGCTTGACGGCCAGGGGCGGGACGAGCTTGGCAATAGCGCTTCCTTTTCTGCCGAGACCGGAAGCTGTGGGAAACGCTACAAAACGCAACTGGATTCCACTACAAAGGCAGGTATGCATAACGATGAATTCCACTATTTTAAATGGCGATTTTTCATTCAGTGACCAATTTGCAACAAAGATCCCGGTGCGTAAAGCCCCTGAGAGATCTTCATGTCTGACCCTACCTCACATGGAAGCACATGGTTGAGTGTAGAGCATCTGGAGGAGCACAGGTTGTCTACCCCTGGTGCAGAGGACCAGGGGATAGCTGATCCATATGCAAGAAGGTCCCATTTTTTAAAAAGGAGGCTTGCTCCAAGCTGCCTTAAGTTTTCTTCCAGAATTCACTTCCCTTTCCGGCTCTCAAACTACATGTCAACGGGGTCATCTTCAAGCAGTTCGAGTTTTCCCCAGAGAAGGTGTTTTAATACAGAAAAAGCACGCAAATTACTTTTCTTGTTGGGTGGTAGGTGCATCTATTTGGTGGCAGCTGTGCACACTAACGAATATGTAACATCTGTAAGTGCATCTGTAGCACATCTGCAACTTAAACTCATGGTTGCAAGTGCTGTCCTCTGCTGCCAACAGGAACCACTCCCTGCTCTCGCTGACAACTTTTCAAAAATTTAAAAAGAGAGCAATCACTTCTCCCCTCAACTTCCTCTGCTCTAGACTGAACATTCCCAAGTTCCTCAGCTTTTCCTCATAGGGCTTGGTCTCCAGGCCCTAGGAAATTTGTTATATTTGAAATTGCCCTATCTTTTGGGAGGATTGTATGGCTCTCTTGATGGGGCTGTCTAATAGTCTCATATAACAATAAAATCAGAGTCCAGTGGCACCTTTAAGACCCACAAAGATTTATTCAAGGCGTGAGCTTTCAAGGGCCAGCACTCTTCCTCAGATTAAGAACTGACCATCATAACAGTAGGAATATATAAGCAAAATTTAATCCTGTTGCATTAGTAAACAGTGTCACAGCATCCAAACACAGCATCCAAACATCAAACCCCTTGAACCCATTTGTAGTTCACAAAGACATGTCAGAAATAAAACTGTCAAAGCCACTGATCCACGGCTCACACGGTCACGGATCACTGGCTTTGACAGTTTCATTTCTGATATGTCTTTGTGAACTACAAATGGGTTCGAGGGGTTTGATTGGCTGGTTTGGCAGGGAGCTATCATGTGGCTGTGCTTGGATGCTGTGACACAGTTTACTAATGCAACAGGATTAACTTTTGCTTATATATTCCTACTGTTATGATGGTCAGTTCTTAGTCTGATGAAGAGGGCTTGCACTTGAAAGCTCACGCCTGGAATAAACCTTTTTTGGTCTTAAAGGTGCTACTGGACTCTGATTTTATTGTGCTACTTCAGACCAACATGGCTACTCATGTTCAGACCAACACGGCTACTTCATATAGAAGAAGAAGAAGAAGAAGAAGAGTTGGTTCTTATATGCCGCTTTCCCTACCCAAAGGAATTTCAAAGCTGCTTACAGTCGCCTTCCCTTTCTTCTCCCCACAACACACACCCTGTGGGGTGGGTGAGGCTGAGAGAGCGCTGATATCACTGCCATGGTCAGAAATGTTTTATCAGTGGCGAGCCCAAGGTCACCCAACTGGCTGCATGTGGGGGAGTGCAGAATCGAACCCGGCATGCCAGATTAGAAGTCCGCACTCCTAACCACTACACCAAACTGGCTGATATAACATCAGTAGATGAGGGAACGAGAGAACGAATGCTGCTTGAAGAGCAATTGTGATCTTCCGCCTTCAGATTCTCTCCTTCTCACTAATATCTGTGGCCTGCTGTCATTCCCTGGGCCCTTTCTTTCCTGGTCCTTTCTCCACATCCTCTTTTCTCCTCTTCCTCCAGTCTTCCCTCATTTATCGCCTCATTCCTGAAGAGGTGTGATAGATCATGATGTGATCTGCTGAACTGGTCACAGGCAAAGGTTTCACCACCATCCCCAGACATTTCTGCACTTTGGAATATCAGTTGGATTTTTTTTTATTATTATTATCCAGTCTTGCAGTACATATGAAACAAAAAGTTTAGTTTTCTTTAGACAGCTGTTTCTGGGATAGGACGCCTCTCTTTAATCTTTGTAAAATGACAGTTACCCAAATAAAACACTGAGGGTGGTGTAATATGTCTGCTGAAAGCAGGGAAGGTTCACATGTGTCTGAAAGTGAATATTCCCTGAGGGGGAGATGGGCAAGCAGAAGGAATGAGCATAGAGACAAGAAGCAAGGTAACAGCCAGAGATTGTCCACGTCAAAAGGTTTATCTGCAAAACGGTCATTCAGCAACTGGTGTTATGCAACAGGAATGCCACTCACGAGGTGTTTGCTGTCTCTTTTTGACCTGCAGAAATGGTGCCGATGCCAGCCAAATAGCTGAGGCCAGCAGACTTCCTGAATGCCAGCTTAAGGTCAGTGGAGACCTACAATGTGACGAAGCACAATACCCACCGCTATGCACATGGGTATGCTGCAGGGTCACCCGCGTGAGCAATGCCTATGAAATTGTGTCAAAGGGGAAATAGAAGATCTGACCCCTTGTATATTGAACTGTAACTTCTATGTGGAATCTAGAACCAAATGTCTTAGTAGATTATTCCCGATGGCCCCTGGCATTCCAGATTCCAAGAAGGCGGTTCTTCTATTGTCTGATAATAATCCATACGTTTCTCATAAGGTCACACCGTTTGCTCTGGCTGCCAGCCAGGTAAGATCTAAGGTGAGGGGCAAAGGCGGCTGCTGATGATCTGAGGGGCTCTGTTTTATGGATTCCAGTGTAGGCGCGAATATCTAGTGATCTGCTTTTATTACTTATGGTTGTCTTTTTGTATTTTGTAAAGGCCTAAAAGGTTAAGGTAAAGGTTTCCCCTGTGCAAGCACCAAATCATGTCAGACCCTTGGGGTGAGGTCCTCTAGCATTTTCCTGACAGACTCAATACGGGGTGGTTTGCCAGTGCCTTCCCCAGTCATTACCGTTTACCCCCCAGCAAGCTGGGTACTCATTTTACCGACCTCGGAAGGATGGAAGGCTGAGTCAACCTTGAGCGGGCTGCTGGGACTGAACTTCCAGCCTCATGGTCAGAGCTTCAGACTGCATGTCGGGTGCCTTACCACCCTGCGCCACAAGAGGCTCTTCTAAAGGCCTATGGTTGTACAATAAATTGGATTCTGATTCTTTGATGAAGCAAATTGTCTAATTTTGAAGTATGGATGTTGGTTCAAGGTTTTTTGGGGGGGGGGATCATATTAAATGGATCCATTACTCGCTCACCAAAGTCCTCTGGTGGCTCATTGTTTTGTGTTATACAGAAACCAAATACAGTAGTTTCATTAGGGGGTAGCCCCACTTTTATGTACGCACTACAAAGGTGGTGGCAGCTTTCCCTCCAACTGCTCTGGCCTTTCATGAGGGTGAAATTCCTTTTCTAAAACATTCTGTTCCTTTCTGGCTTGTTAAGCTCCTGTAGAGCTATTTCTAGTTATACTGGTTATGGGTAGCAGCTCTAAGAGCCCCAGACTAGCCCCATCTTGTTAGAGCTCAGAAGCTGAGTAGGGTCGGTTCTCGGTTGGGAGGTTGCCAAGAGAAATGGGGCCTGCAATGCTGAGGGAGGACATGGCAAACCACCCCTGCTCATCTTTTGCCATGAACATCCTCAGAGGTGGGACTTGATGGAGTTGGGACTTGATGGATGATTAGATTGTGACTTAGCTGCACACTTTCTGTTTCCACTAGTCTGGATCCAACAGTCCATGCATGGAAGGCATACAGAGTTTTCCTCTGCATTCCTGCAGCCCCTTCCACCCCAGGAAAGACTGCTCCTGTTGGTGGATCATGTTGTGGAAGGAGATGGTGGGAAAGGAAGTTGGTATTTCCCTCTACAATGGTTGAGGGCAGGTATAGGAGAATTCCCTGCAATGAAAGAATTTGCAGGTATTGCCATACAGAACCAGATGCATTTTGCCATATTATTTTGCGATGTGAGATGTATAACAACCAACGTTCTGATCTGATCTCCCCACTTTTACCTTTTCCTAATGTCACAGATGCCAGTTCTCTTGAATTGCTGCTTACTGATAATTGCTCGGAGACCACTGAACAGGTAGCCACGTTTTTATCTATAGTTATGACCCACAGGATAAAGCAGTAAATGTCACTGGCTTTTTCTTTTTGTATTTGCTGCTCCCTTGTCTGCTGTAATTTTTTACAGCTTTATACATCTGTATTACAGAACTAGTTTGTATACTGTTTTATGTTTTGGATGCCATTAAAGGATTTTGTATTGTATTGTTTGGTGGTCAAGAGGATGATTGACTTCTTTCTCTGAGGCATTAGACTTGTGGAAAGGGAAAGATTGGTCTCACCGGCTCGTCCTTTCATCTGTCAGCCCTCCAACATACTGTTTCTGCACAAAGGCATTAAACTTGCACCACCTCCTGCTTGAAAATGCGCATTTGTTTCTCCCTGATGTAAAGCACGATAAGGAGTGGCAAATCCAGTTTTGGCAATTTCACTAATCATGTGGCAAATCTGGCCAAAACTCGCACCAGTCCCTGGACAGCCTCAGGTTGCTGATGATGTCTTGCGGAATCAGCACTAAAACCCATCAGGAGCTAGAGGCTGTTCAGGGGCAAATTCCGCATGCGGAAACAGTCTTGTGGTCTTTCCTCTGAATGGTGCCAGTGTGAAGAGCAGTGGCTTCTAATCTGGTGAGCTGGGTTTGATTCCCCACTTCTCTACATGCAGCTAGCTGGGTGACTTTGGTTTCTGACCAAGCAATCTTGTCAGAGCTCTCTCAGCCTCAGCTATCTCACAGGGTGTCCGCTGTGAGGAGAGGAAGGGAAGGCGATTGTAAGCCAATTTGGGACTCCTTTGGGCAGTGAAAATACGGGGTATAAAAACCAACTCTTCTTCTTCCAGTTCCTACAACCCCGGGAACAAATGGTTGCAGGAATGAAAAGGAATGCAGAAAAACTCGGTGTTCCATGCAGAAAATGGCTTGCTAGGCACCACTTTTCTCTGGCGGCTTGCAATGAGGGAGCACTGAATAATATGTCAACACTTCTTTCCTAAGTGAATGCTATGGTATTATTCTCGAAAGAAGCAGCTTGAGTTTAGAGGTCATATGGGAAGCAACAAAGTCTCCTGTTCAGTCCTCTCTGCCTAAAACTCCATATGACTGCAATGAAATTGTTCAATTGGCAAATGTGCAAAAGTATTCCAAGGTGTGGGCAGTGATGCACACTTCAGCTTTAAATCAACACAAGCAATCCATTCAGAGGAGCAGCTTGGTGTAGTAAAGAGCGGCAGCCTCTAATCTAGAGAACCGGGTCAGATTCCCCATTCCTCCACATGCAGCCAATGGGGGGACCTTTGGCCAGTCATAGTTCTCAGAGCTCTCTCAGCACCACCTACCTCACAGGGTGTCTGATGTGGGGAGGGGAAGGGAAGATGATCATAAACTACTTCGAGACTCCTTAGGGTAGAGAAAGCATGGAACAAAAATCCAGCTCTTCTTCTTCTCCAGATGTATCTCTGATTTATATCACAGGTTCCCAGTCCACGGATCTCCTTCCCCAGTCATTACCGGATACTTCCAGATAGATATAGATTACCTTTAATGGCATAAAAACACAAACATTTACAGGTAGCAACAGTTCAAGTAAACACACAAAGTGTACACAGAAAGCCGAATACACATCCTAAGATTTTGACAAACCCAGAAAGTTAAAGCTTAACGTTGCACAAAGTACATTTGCAACCTTGGAAAATTGGACATGGTTCTTCTCACTAAGCAGGACTTTGATGATTGAGATAAGAGAAAAATGAAATCAGCAGGCCAAAATGATAAGTCTCACAGCCACTCTGTAATCCATTTAACAGGCCTCAAGATAGAGAGCTTAAAGCTGAGAGATATGTCTTATAATTGATATATTACTGTTAAATGGATTACAGACTCTGCAGTAGCAATAATTGAAGAAGTATTTGAAAACGGGAAAAATATACCTAGGAGCCCGTTCTGATTGCCCAGAAATTATATGATTTATACACCGAACAAGAGTGGCTGTGAGACTTATCATTTTGGCCTGCTGATTTCGTTTTTCTCTTATCTGTAACATTGGGAAATCAACGGTGTAGTTCCTTTCATTGGACTTTGATGATTTGCAATTCATTTCTGCAAATCAGCTCTAGTTTGGCTATATGGTCCTGCATCAGGGTACACTGACTAGAGAGGACCGGGCAGACCAAAATAATGTTCAGGAGGATGTCTAGGACACCACAAGCGTGCAGGCAGAGTCTCTCTGATATTGGAATTTGACAAAACCTGCCTCAAGTCACACTCGAAGGAAAGATATTTAGTCTTTCCAAAAGCAAGGCCTTCCTTGCTTGAAAAGAGTCCAAGGAAGATGGGTTAGAAGGGAGAGCTTTGTAGGGTACTTCTAGGAGAGAAGAAAGATTTTGTCAAAATGCTGTCAGTAGGTTGATTTGCAAAGTGACTTCACTGCATTGAACCCAAAGAAATGCTTTCCTGTCTGGGGTCAAGCCCTGCGAAGAAACTAGCTGTAAAGTATGCTGATTGGCTGGCTCTTCTGAGGTCACAGAAAGGACTATCCCACTCGATCCCCTGAGCAGTTTTGTACTTTTATTGCAAGTGTATTTTAAAAAGCAATTACTAAAGCAACAGATGAATCGATCAAAAAAACTATGAGGCAGTACTTACAAAACATTTGAAAGGTGGGCTGCCTGGCTGTAACAAGGGTGTGGAGGCAAAAGAAGACAGAGCTGACACAGTAGTAAGTGCACGGGTGGGTTTGTTGGTCAGATGGCAAAGTCACTTTTCTTTGAAGAAGAGCTGGTATGTTGTATCCCGCTTTTCACTACCCCAAGGAGTCTCAAAGCAGCTTACAATCATCTTTCCTTCCTCTCCCCACAGCGGACATCCTGGGAGGTAGGTTTGGCTGAGAGAGCTCTGAGAGAACTGTGACTGGCCCAAGGTCACCCAGCTGGCTCCATGTGGAAGAGGTGTGGGGAATCAAACCTGGTTCTCCAGATTAGGGGCTGCTGCTCTTAACTGCTACACCAAGTTGGCTCTCAAGTAGCCCTTTGCCTCACTCCAGGTACACATGGGCTGGTTAGGGAGGGATGACACTACATTAACGCATATATTGTTCAAGCTTCTAGCGGGATGGCACACAGGGCATAGAGTAGTCATTTGGCTCTTTTGGCTAATGTAATTGCAAATTTGGCTCTCAGCAAGCCACAGAAAGAGTGCTATGGTTTTAGCCTCTTTTACCTCCTGAATAAGAGCCTCTTGTGGCGCAGAGTGGTAAGGCAGCAGACATGCAGTCTGAAAGCTCTGCCCGTAAGGCTGGGAGTTCAATCCCAGCAGCCGACTCAAGGTTGACTCAGCCTTCCATCCTTCCGAGGTCGGTAAAATTAGTATCCAGCTTGCTGGGGGGTAAACGGTCATGACTGGGGAAGGCACTGGCAAACCACCCCGTATTGAGTCTGCCATGAAAATGCTAGAGGGCATCACCCCAAGGGTCAGACATGACCCAGTGCTTGCACAGGGGATACCTTTACCTTTACCTTTCCCTCCTGATAGATGAATGCACAATGTCAGGCTGCATTTGGGATTGGTATGACAGCATATCCCCCCCCCCCTTTGTGATGTGTGGACGTTGCTTTCTATTTCCATTTCCATTTTTCTATTTCTATAACCTATCCTTTCAGAAGTTTTCATATCTTTCTGCAAACCTAGGGATCACTCTAGATTTACAGAAACATACACCTGTAGCATCACAGAAACACGCCTCAACTCTGTAGCTTGCATGTCATGCACTATTTATTATCCACAGAGGCGGCTTGCTTTGAAAGATTTCCTAACCGGTGGATTGCAGGACTGCCCTTTAAAAATTAAAGTGAGGATCCAGTCACAGACCTCCAGGCGTCCTGTCAGTTGTGCCCCTGAGTTTCCTCTGAGAAATTGCTCAAGATGACCAAAAGATTGTTGAATTGGAAGTCCCGCGTCCTATATAAGAACCATCCATCAACATTCCAAACAGTTGTCTGCGTTCGTGTCATGGCTCTTCTTATATCAGGACAGAAAGGTTACAAAATAAGCATGCTATTAAAACCATTGATTGACATGGGTGCCAGATAAGATTATGCAAAAGAAAACTGTAGCCAATCAGGATGCAATATTCATGGGAATAATCAAATCAATAATCAAATCAATTTTTATTTACGGTCATTCAGACCCAAATTAAAATACAAGCAATTAAAAACTAAGACACTTTAAAAAGAGAAAAAACAGTAATTGTACTATAAATTTTTTAAAAGATCTGACAACATAAAAACTTTAAGATGTTACATTTAATATTTAAAACATATTAGTTTAAGTTGTCAGTGACAAATGACTCTTTGTACTTTTGAAATTGGATCAGAGAGAAATTTTCTGAGCCACATACATAGTGCGCAATTTCATGGCGGCAGTGCAAAATTTAGCTGTGCAGAGAGTTATTTGCTATTAAAACCATACATTGACATGGGTGCCAGATATCATTATGCAAAAGAAAACTGTAGCCAATCAGAATGCAATATTCATGGGAATATACATTTGCTGACATACCGAATCAATGTAATGACCTCTTGGCAAACGGCTCCTTTTGTCCCACAAACAACAAGGATGATACGCAGCGTCAAACATTAAGCACAAGAGCGAAATGCAACACTGCATTAGGCCAGTTCCAAATTCATTTTTATTAGGCACTGTAACAAGACACATATTTATCTATTAAGCAGAGATGTATTCCCCAAACTGAACATGACATGATCTCAATCGTCTCCTCAGTGTTTCTATTACAAAATCCTTGAGTGCTGCAAATGTTGATAAAGAATGGCCTCCAAATCAAAAAGGTTCGAAAGACGGAACTCTGGGTTAAAGTCTGCTTAGATGAATCTTTGTCAGTCTGCTAATTTTTCTTGCCACTTATATATATATATATATATATATATATATATATATATATATATATATATATATATATATATATATATATATATATATATATATATATATATATATATATATATATATATATATAATGTTGACCCGCTTGGCCACTCCTTCCAAATCAGCCAATGATAGACCTGGAGGGAGTGTGAAGGGGAGGAGCCCCAGATAGGTGTGTTCACAGCTCTGCTTTCCAACCATATTCTGCAGATTGTAACAATTCTGGGGTTTCTCAAGGCCTGAAGAATGTTCCAGGGGTTTCTCAATGGTAAAAAGGCTGAGAAAGGCTGCTGTGAACAATCGGTATCATAATAACAAAGTACATTTTTACCTTAGTGGGATTCAAATTTTAGAACTTTACAACTGGAGAAATCCTTGGGCCTTTTCGCACGGGGATCTTTGTTGCAAATTGTTTGCGGAATGAAAAATCGCCATTTAAAATAGTGGAATTCGTCGTTATGCATACCTGCCTTTGTAGTGGAATCAGTTGCGTTTTTTAGCGTTTCCCACAGGCTTCCGGTCTCGGCAGAAATCGCTAGAAAGGAAGCGCTATTGCCAAGCTCATCCCGCCCCTGGCCGTCAAGCAGCCAATGGGCAGCCGTTAGCATGCTCCCAAACAGCCCCTTTCCCTTTAAGAAAGGTTTTTTTAAAAAAAAAACAGACCCATAGCAACGAATCTAGGTAGATTCGTTGCAACGGAGAGACCCATCCAGCTGCCTAATGTGAGCTGTCGTTTGATTGTATGATCGTTGGCACGCTGCCTCGAGTGATAAAAAAAAAATCCCCCCCCCTCTCACGGGCCCGATTTTCGGCTCAATTAATGTGTAAAAAATAAAGGGACTTTATTTCAGCAAACAGGCTTTTATGTGGTTTGTGCTTAGTGACTAAAGGTGAAGGACTGAAGCCAGGGAAGCCTCTAAACAGAAAGAGGCTCGCTGGTGCGTTTATCCCCGCTCGCTCGGAGAAAAAAAAATGGCGATCGCTTCGCCGGAAGTTTGGAGGACAGGCTCAGGAGGAGGGACTTTGAAGAACCCGCAACAATGGTAACGCACAGGTCTTTAGCGCTAGTGTTGCAGATTGGTTGCAGGAGTGTATCGCTATCCGGAGGGTGAATCCACTTTTCTGGATTCCCCTGAAAGCGCTACAACGAAGCGCTTTTTGCTGATTGGTTTCAGGAGTGTTGCAGATTGTCTGCGACGTCGTGCGTTAAGGCAAATTAGTAGCGTTTTCAATTAGCAACCATTGTGCTATTTTGAAGCCGTGCAAAATGGCCCCTTCTCTTCTTCACAGGCTGATGAATCTCCTAAGTCACATACTAGTCTTATAAGCTGTTTGTCCATCTATTGTTCACAGCTGTGGTTGGTGCAGGGATTCCCAGCCAGGGGTCTGTGGACTCCCAGTGGTCCTTGGGAGCTCCAGAGGGGACCTTTCCCCTCCTGCCTTAATGGACTCAGCCACAAGCTTGGGAACCAGCCGCTTACATTGCTCCCCCCCCCCCCAAGTGTGAGAGTTCTCTCATGGTCTCTGTGCCTGGAAGGGGGTAGAGCCTGCATCCTATTTCCACTTTAAACCACTTTCTGTCTCTCTTCCCTCGGTACGCCTGTTAATGTGGGTGGTGATATAACTTCTAGTGATGTATCACTTCCTGGGGCATAGCATGGACTCAGGCCCTCAGTTGCCTCCCTTTTTTGCCCTGAGACACAATGAGGTGTAAGTCGGGGTTGTGCTTTCCCCACCCTTGCCACCTCCACCCCCAAGCGTCACTTCCACCAGCTCCTGCTGCTACCTCCCTGGCTTCTGCTGCCGCCATTTTTAAGAAGCTGTTGTGTTATGCCCCAGGCCACCCTGCAGCACGGCAGAGCCTCCCCAACCTAGAGAAGCATGGTCAGGGCTGGATTTACATGAAAAGAGGCCCTAGGCTATTCCACTTATGTGGCCCTTTCACCTCCCATTTTTAAGTTTGTAAATTACATGAGAGATAATAAAATACATCATTACTGTGATATATATCAATATGTTAACTGAAACATGTTGTGATTGGTACTAACCTTTATACAAAATGTGGAATATAGGCCCCTCTTGATCTTGAGGCCCTAGGCTGAAGCCTAGTTAGCCTATAGGAAAATCCGGCCCTGAGCATGGTGCAGTGGTTAAGAGTGGGTGTTTGGAGAACCGGGTTTGATTCCCCCACTCATCCCCCCTGTGCAGTCAGCTGGGTCACCTTGGGCCAGTCACAATGAGGGTGAGGGAGACAGAGAAAAAGCTCTGTGTGAAAGAAGCCTTCCTCTTTGCAGGTAGGCGTAAAATGCAATAATCCAGTCTTTGTTCTTTTCCGTTTACACCTACACTTCCGCCTATCGTCATCCCCCAGCTCTCATGTTACTGATCATCGGCAACCTCTTGCAAAATGTAAGGGGTACTTCCCCACTTTTACTGCTCCAGGAGTTCTTTCTTAGCAAGATGATTCAGACTTTGCAGTGGCATTTATCCATGATGATCAAGAGCTGAGTAGTTGAGAATATGAAAATGGATATCTTGCTGTCTTGCTAATAACGATCTGAGATTGTGCAGGCATGTCTTGTTATCTGCTGGCAGATCTATTCTCTTCCTCACCTCCCCCCCCCCCCACACACACACACTCAGAGACTGTTTCCACACAATAGAATATTACCCCTGGAAAGAACGATTTGCTCTATATATAGTACTATGTGTAAGCTGATTAGAAATCTGGGTGTTTTCTTGCTGTTTCTAAAAATTCATTTCAAGATTGCATTAGTCATACAAATAATCTGTTTTGCCAAAGCTCGGCTGAACTCCAAGTAGCCAATCATCATCTCAGGAATAGAAAACAAGATTGAGTACTGGATGGAGGCAGGGCCCTGTCCCCAAAACAAGACCGCTCCTGCCCCCACCTCCGGCACTGAGATTGCTCCAGAAATTGGCCTGGTCTGCCACACCCACTAATCATTTGAGCACAATCACTTAATTAAACTTGGTCATAATAAATGGGCCCATTATACCCAAGGAGGAGTTTTTCTTAGCCCTTACTTTTTTTCTCCCAGGCATAAACATGTAATACTCACCTAGCTATCTTTACACTTTTCTCATGTCTCGGCTTCCATTTTGACATAAACTAGCTTGGGCCTGTTTCCAGAGGCCTAAACCCCTAGTAGAAAGTGTTGTAACTTATGGAGACCCTGTTTGGATTTTCAGAGTAAGAGACAAAGAGATTAAGAAGGTGACATGATAGAGGTTTATAAAATTATGCATAGGGTGAACAGAGATGACAAAGAGAAAATGTTCTCCCTCTGCAAAAACACTAGAACTCGAAGTTCTTGGCTGGCAACCTAGAGCCAGTTGCTGGTCAGTTCACACACATAAGCATCACCAGATACTCAGAGGAAGATACTGTGGGACCTCCAAGTCTGAAGGCGCATTGTGTGCCTAGCAGCACAGAACCCGCTCAGTAACAGTGGGGATGAGTGCTTGCAGGAGCAGGACTGAGGCAGCCAGCAATTGCATGATGCAATACAGGTGTTTAGTATCCTGGTACTTAAAAGCAGCCAGAAGGGAGTGGCTGTGTGGACTTGTTTGCTAGTTGGTTTGCTTTCTTTGTTTCTGACCCTGGTCTGGGCCTTTATAATCTTGTTTTTGGATTTCCCTGTGAACTTGAAGCTGTACATGTTGTCTAACTTGTGCCTGAACCTTGGAACTGTATTTTGATTCCTGATCCTGGAATTGTGTAACAAACATCGATGTCTAAGAACTGCCTCTGTATGCCAGTAAGCAGAACAGCTGCTTTTCTGTTGAACTTTTGAATTATTTTTTTCTATTCAGGTATTTACATTTGTTCATTACAATTTTACTTTTTCTCAGTCAGCATTAAGCTGCCCTTCTCCACAGCATCAATAATCTAGAATCACTCTCAACCGAACTAGCAGTTGTTTTCAATTGTCCCCCTCACCAATATTCTGTCAGCTCCCACTGGCCACTCTTAGAGAGAGGTAGAACTTAACCTGTCTGTGACAACACAAAATGAACCACATGACTTGCCCAACTATGGACAAAAGCTCTCTCTCTCCCTGAAATTGTGTATCCCTAGTTCCACCCTCTTGGCAGCCCTCCGCCCTCTACTTCAGGGTCAGTTCATCTTGTAGAAGAGTCATACAATACTTTTGTAAGATATGTAGATCTGTGTGTGTGTGCGTGTTTGAGTGTATTGTAATGTAATGTAGAGGGGGACAGGGTGCACTTCCTTCCTGGAAACTCCCTTAAACTGGGAGGGGGGGCCAAGCAGGTCAACATGACCAGATCTGATGAGATTGTGCATGCCAGGGCTATCTAGGTTAAGGTGACCAGATTGTCCCACGTTTGGAGGGACATCTAGGGGCACTTGGCAAATTTTACTTATGTTGAAATTTAAAAAATATATATATTACAGTACTATTTTTGCATTCTATGAAAATTTTTGTTTCTCCATATAAACCAAATTTTTAATCAAGAACCCCCTCCCCCCCGGTCAATGGTGTCCCGCTTTACCAATGTTAAAATTTGGTCACCTTAATCTAGGTCAGGCAACAGGAGAACAACATGAGTTGGAAGAGACCTCCATCCCACTCCCCCTCCCTCCCTTTTTTATAATATACTTTCTTTTTATAAGGCTACACTTTTTATAAGGCTACACTACCCATATGCTGTGCAATTAATAATAAACAGTGTTCCCCTATTGTCTAAAAAGGACTTATAGGATGTCCCAATGTGGAATGGGAATGAATGGATTATTCCAATGTAATCTCCAGGGGCCCAAGATTCTAAATGCTCTAGGGCAATGTTCCCCACCCCCGGTCTGCAGACCAGTACCGGTCCATGGATCAGTCAATACCAGGCTGTGACTCCTCATTCTCCTCCCCAGCTGCTGCCTTGGGGGCACTCCCCAGCTGCTCTGCCACTCTGCCGCAAGCTCACCTTTGATGCTCTCCGGCAGCCGCCATGGCTGGGGCTCCCCCTCAGCATGGCACTGCGCAGCTGCTGCTGGCAGCACCCCCCAGCGGGCGGCAGGAAGTCAGGGGCACCAGCAGGAAAGCAAGTGGAGCAGGGGCTCAGGCAGCAATGGCGACGTCCCTTGGCAAAAGACTACCCCTCCTCCGGGCCTCAGTAAAATTGTCAAGTGTTGACCTATCTCCAGTGATAAAAAAGGTTGGGGACCACTGTTCTAGGGGACACTCTTGAGCCCTAGTATGGTTTTTGTGTTTGTGTCATTTGGAAACATGGAAATTAATTTATTAACATGAGAGGTTTTGGGGGGAGAAATGAAAAAAATTAAGGCTGTGAAGTCAGAAAGTTTATGAGAAGGTGTAACTCTGCTTGCCCTGTCCTGGATGGACCAAGATAGCACGATCTCATCAGATCTTGGAAGCTGAGCAACGTCAGCCCAGGCTAGCATTTGGATGGAACATGAGGAGTGATATCAGGGCTCTCTCAGCCTCACCCACCTCACAGAGGAGAGGAAAGGGAAGGTCATTGTAAGCTGCTTTGAGACTCCTTTGGCAGAGAAAAGTGGCATATAAGGACCAACTCTTCTTCTTCAGTAATATCAGGGCTCTCTCAGCCTCACCTCCCTTACAGGGTGTCTGTTGTTGGGAGAGGAAAGGGAAGGCGATTGTAAGCCGCTTTGAGACTCCTCCTAGCGGAGAAAAGCAGCATATAAGGACCAACTCTTCTTCTTCAGTAATATAAGGGCTCTCTCAGCCTCACCTCCCTTACAGGGTGTCTGTTGTGGGGAGAGGAAAGGGAAGGCGATTGTAAGCCGCTTTGAGACTCCTCCTAGCGGAGAAAAGCAGCATATAAGGACCAACTCTTCTTCTTTAGTAATATCAGGGTTCTCTCAGCCTCACCTCCCTCACAGGGCGTCTGTTGTGGGGAGAGGAAAGGGAAGGTGATTGTAGGTCACTTTGGGACTCCTTTAGGCAGTGAAAAGCAGGGTATAAAAACCAACTCTTCTTCTTCTCCCCCCAGACAAAAAACATTACAGGGATGGAGCAAATAGAAAACAGTTATTGCTTGTAGGGAAAGAATCATTAATATTCATGAAACCCCAATGCGTTTTACGTCAAGCTACTTCAAGGGGATAGCACTATAATAACGTAAGAATAAAACCCACATTCAATACATAATTGTATAAAATTAAAATATTCAAATATATAGAAAAGATACACAGAGCATGTGCAGAGTATAATACATCAATGAACTAGATAAAACAACATAGTTATATGAAATGTCTGCATGTTTGTTTTGTTGTTCACTGCCCCAAAGGCCAGTCAGTCCGAGAGGGGTGGGGTACAAATCAAATTATAAATACATTTTAAAAATGTAGTTAGTTCCGGATGCAGCAGATGTTATAGCTTAAAATCACAGGCATGTTGTGGTTTCACAAATATAAAAAATTCTTTCCCTACAAGCACCAATTGTTCTTTTTTATTTTCTTCACTGGACTTTGTACAGCCTTCTTCTTTTGCAGGGATGGAGGGGCCAGAATATTTAGTGATATGGGGGGGGGGGGGCAGTCTGCACAGCCATTTTTGTTTTTTTCTAGCCAGAACTCCCCCTTCAACCTTGCAGGAGAATCTTCCAAAGTTGCTCCACTGCTCTATCACGATGTGAATCTTCACTAATGACGGGCAAAGCTCTCTTGATTCAGAATGGCCCGAACATTCCAGGCCTAAGCCAAAGACTCAGCAGAGGAAAGCACTGCCTCTGCTGCCTAACTTCTCATCTCAGATGCCCCCCATGTATACCAGAGACTTTTAGAAAGCGCCCTTAGCTCAGCCATGCAAAGTGTATTTTTGTTTTCTTCCTCTGAAGGTGAAAAAGGAGGAATTTTCAAAACCTGCATTTAATTCACAACGTTCATGCTGGTGCGAATAGTTCGGTTAGTGGAAGAATTCAACCTTAGCTTTGTCTTCCCACAAGTCCTGTACACATGTGTCTCCTGAGAAGGTACACATTCTCCTTTTTGCACATTAAATGTGGCTGAAAGGGGACACACTGTTTCTTGAAACACACAAAGACTGTGAAAGCACATTGGTGCATCTATGCATGATCAGGTTAGAGAGCAATTGTGTTCCCTTCCTGTTCTGCTGGTGGGTTTCCCTGAAGCATATGGGCGACCCCTTTTGGAACACATGGTTGGCTAAACAGCCTCTAAACATTGATCCAGTTAGGGCTCTTCTTATGTCATTACGCAGCACCTCTTGGGATGTAGAGGCCATTTATAAACTACTTTCATGCTGACTTCAGAAAGTTATCTATAGAGTTCCTGACAGCCATGACACAGATCACAAATGATTATCAGCTGAGCACTACACCTCGCTGTGTAATCAGACTGACCGAGCCATAAAGTACGAAAGGGTGTGGGATTCATGTAAAACCAAGTCACCATTTCTTCTCTGAGGAGCTACTTATAGAAAGAGGAAAGCATTTCTTCTGAAGTAAGCAAGTTTCTACAAATGGATCCCCTCCAAGTAAATCAAAAACCAAAGGGGGAAGTTACTGCATTCTAGAGCTGTCTGGGAGAAGGACGAGTGTTTATCTTTAACGGGAAGATTTAAATCCTTAACAGCAATATTTAAATCCATGCTCCGTTTGGGCTTGAACTTATGCGGTTCCCCCCTTATCACAGAAAACTCTTGGCATTTAGATTTCATCTGAGACCTCCCTAATGATAAGGAGATTCCAGTCAAGCTTCTCCTACTAAAAAGAACCATTGCAGTCCCCACCCACCTGCATACACACTCTTATTTGCCCTTGAAAAGGAAAGAGACAGACATCTGTCTTTTTCGCCTGTGGTTTTCTTTCCAAGGCTCATTGTGCAAAGAATGGTTTAAATAAACAGAACCCTTGTAAGGATTAAACCCTCTCTCTCCACCCTGCCTGGTTTTTACATGCACCATGTGTGTGCACTCTGGTTGCCAGCTCCAGGTTGGGAAATACCTGAAGATTTGGGGTGGGGCCTCAGGAGGGTGAGGTTTGGGGAGCAGAGGCCCTAGAGGAGGGGTGGTCAACCTGTAGTCCTCCAGATGTCCATGGACTACAATTCCCATGAGCCCCTGCCAGCAAACACTGTCAGGGGCTCATGAGAATTGTAGTCCATGGACATCTGGAGGACTACAGGTTGACTAGCCCTGCCCTAGAGTCCACCTTCCAAAGCAACCATTTTCTGCAGGGCAATTGATCTCTGTCGCCAGAGGAGCCATGATCATCCCAGGAGGTCTCCAGTCATGACCTGGTGCAGGCTTTCTCAACCAGGGTTTTGTGGAACTATGGAGTTTCTTGACAGTCCTGGAAGGGTTTCCTGAATGGGTAGGAGTTAATTAATGTTTAATATATTTTAAAATGTTTGTTAAGCATTTGTCAGGTGATATGGCCCTATGTGGTCATGTTGACCTCCCCCCCTCCCAAAATGGCCAATGATGGGCCCGGAGGGGTAGGAAGGGGAGGGGCCCCAGGTGGGTGTGCACCCAGCTATGCTTCCCAACCATATTCTGCATGATTGTGCCACTTCTGGGGTTTCTCAATGGTAAAAAAAGTTGAAGAAGGCTGACCTGGAGGTTCAGCAGAGAAGCGAAAAAGCTGGCAGTGTGATTACACCATGGTCATGCAGTCAACGTAAATTTATTTTCTGTATTCCCCAGGTTCATCAAATGCAGTATGTAAGTAGCACATATTTTATTATAGCCAATAACTCTGTCTTCTGCTATGTGTTATTTATTATTACTTTTAGTATTATTTCTTTCTTGTCAATAGTGCCACTGAAGAAAGCTCATTAAAACTGTGTTTATAACCAGTACACGTTTGGGCATTGGTCTGCCAGATATATTTTTGATAAACCTGGAAAATACAGAAAACAAACATGTTTATTGTCTGACCATGGGTTAGCCCCACTGTCAGCTTCTGTTAAGGAGCCAGTGTGGTACAGTGGTTGAGAACAGCAGCTTCTAATCTGGGGAGCCGAGTTTGATTCCCCGCTCCTCCACATACAGCCAGTTGGGTGACCTTGGTCTAATCACAGTCCTCATAGTGCTGTTCTCACAGAGCAGTCCTGTCAGAGCTCTCTCAGCCTCACCTACCTTACAGGGTGTCTGTTGTGAGGAAAGGAAGGGAAGGTGATTATAAGCCGCTTTCCCTCAGGCAGTGAAAAGCAAGTACTCTTCTTCTTCGTCTTCTTCATCTTCTTCTTCGTCTTCTTCTTCTTCTCTTTGCTTCTCTGCTGATCAAGTCTCAACCAACTTACCGCAAGGGGCTTTCAAGGTGGCTTGCCTTTGGCTTCTTCTGCAGTCTGCCTTGGGGGGTCTCCCTCCCAAGAACTGACCCTGTTTAGCTTCTGACAAGATGAGGCTACACCAGGGGTAGTCAACCTGTGGTCCTCCAGATGTTCATGGACTACAAATCCCATGAGAATCTTGTACAGAATCAGATCGCTGGTACATCAAGGTCAGTATTGTCTACTTCAGGGGTAGTCAACCTGTAGTCCTCCAGATGTCCATGGACTACAATTCCCATGAGCCCCTGCCAGCATTTGCTGGCAGGGGCTCATGAGAATTGTAGTCCATGAACATCTGGAGGACCACAAGTTGACTACTCCTGGCCTACACCATGCCACCTTCCCTCCCGTTAAAAACCCAGGAAGATCTCATCGGAGATCTTCCAAGGCTTAGTTTTGACCCCAAGTCTAAGTTTATACCTCGTGAGAATTCATTCCTTAACTGTTAATAAAATAAATATATAGATCAACTGATCAGGTTTTTCTATCTCCTTCACCCCACCTCACATGCTCAGAAAAGAAAATGCACATTTTGGAAATGCAGCAGCACGGATCCTTCGGACTCGAAAACTGTCAGATAGCAACAAAAGGCCGAAGCACTCTCTATTCCAATTGCTCGTCTGCTCCAAATTCCCCTTCTAAAGCAGCTTCTTGTGGTTACAAATTTTTCAGGAGTTGTGTCTGGAAGAGAAAAAAGGAAAATGTAATTCTTCTGAACATGAACATGTTTATTAATTAACTGACATTAGGCTCCTTCCTTCCTTCCTTTCCTTCCTTCCTTCCTTTTTTCTCCCCTTTCTTACACCCCTTCTTCCTTTCTTCCTTCCTCACTGTTTACTCCTCTGCTCTGTCAGTGTTGTGTGACAGGGATGTTGTCTTGAGGAGACAGCTTGGCCCTACTATGAAGGGCCTAAATGGTTCTGGGAATGATTTGAGCTCTCAGCACAAGGGTGGGATTTTCTTTTCCCCGATGATGTCAAGCTTTCGACTACCTGCCAGGAAGATTGTTACAAGGAGCTCAATGCCCAAGGTTGTTCTTGGCCTCTGGTGTTTTTTCCCCCCTTGGCTAAAACTTCCATAACTGAAATCAGATGTGGCAATAAAATATGCCAAATATTTACCTCCGTGCTCTCACTACTGATGAGGAGGTAGCAGAAAAGCTCTGACATATTAAAGTGTTCAGATTTCTCTGTGCGCTCGCCAAGTTGCAGGACAGTCATCCAGGGAGAAATGGGGGGGTGGGGGGTGGAAGAAGGAGCAGGCGGACGACACAGAACCTCCCAAGCTGCTAAAAACCCTCACCATTCCTTTTTGTGTTTAAACACTGTTGTCCTCCCCTAACTTCAAAACTCCCCATTCTCTTGTAAATTTTAAATGGAGGCTCTGAGACGATTTCAGCTGTAAAACCACGCCTCTGTTTATTTGTTCACAAATCACACAAAAATAGCCTCAGCCAGAGTTCAGCTCAGTCAAAGATTCCAGAGCAGTGCAACTTTCTGGACAGATCTTGTTGATGAGGGTCTTCATTCCCCCCCCCCCCGGCTTCCGAGCATCCCAGAATGTGTCTCTTCATGAAAGAAACCTCTGCAGCAGGTTGTCAGAGGAGGCCGACCATTGCTGACCAATGTCTTGCTTCTCCCTACCTGCCCTGTTCAGGTCTGTCACCTTTCTGCTCCCTCTTCAACTCCTTTGAACCTCAGGTGGTGGCTGGGTTTGTGTAATGGAAAGAAAAAGTGGTCCTCTGTTACTAAAATCCAGTTTTTCCTCCTCCATTCAGCCTCCGGACTTATAAAGCACGCTGCCAAAAAGATCAGCTGGCAACAGAGGCCGCCATTACTAATATAGCTGGCCCTTTGCCTCGGGAGCTGAGATCACTGGTTTTCCACTGGCCTGCTTCGTGGGAGAGCCCCGTATTCTCTGACACCCCCCCCCCTTCCATTCTGATTTCCTACCTAGCAGGTTTTTACAGCCCTGGTGTAGGATAGGATCATATATACCGGGGGTGGTCAAACTGCGACCCTCCAGATGTCCATGGACTACAATTCCCATGAGCCCCTGCCAGCAAATGCTGGCAGGGGCTCATGAGAATTGTAGTCCATGGACATCTGGAGGGCCACAGTTTGACCACCCCTGATATATACTGTGCTTTCTGAGCTCCTCGTGGGCGATTTTGTTTGTTTGTTACTGTTTGTCTCCCTCTGGATACTCTAAAGGGGTTGAAATTCACTACACATCTGTGTCCCCATTCCTCTTCTAGATCTCCTGAGGGCTAGGTGTTGCCACCCATTTGCACATGTTAATGATGATTCCCTTGTACTTGCTGAATGAGTAGCCACTTAATTAATTCTGTGATGGATACCAGGAGAGCCTTCAATGCTAGGCTGATTTCTGGCTGATGGAAATGGTGTTTCATGAATGGGAGACCCTGACCTAGAATGTTTCTCCTCTACCCTTCTCCTCTTCCAATGAGACCATCCTTCACAGCTAATGGGAGGGGCCAAGGCGCAGTTTGAGGGCAGGTTTTGTGTTTAGCCCAAGCAAGTCTGAACCTGTTCGTAAATCAGACGCTAAGCAGGGCCAACCCAGGCTAGTATTGGAATGGGAGACCTCAAAGGACTTGAGTAGTAGTTCCTCCAAGTATCACTAGGGGGCATGAAGCAGAAGCAGGCAATAGCAGATGAGCTGTGGATATCCTAGCTACATGACGTTCGAAATGGGATAAATAATGCTGTTTAATTTTGAAGACAAGGAAACGGTGAGAAATGGGGAGGGGGGAGAAAAGGAATCTGGGAGTCAGCTGATTTTGGAGTCTGGAGATTCTCTGGGAACCTGGAGCAGCTTGTCAGGAGAACGTTGATGTGTTTCTAATATGCTCTGCTTGGGTAGCTACTCACCGAACAAATATTACAAAGGCAATGTCATCTAGCATTGCCTATAGAGCATCTCACTTCTCAGAAAAACAGGGAGCGTTTAAGGACTCTGCATGCTTTATGGGGGGGGGGGTTGAGGGCCTGAAGCAGCATCTCTTCTTGATGTTGTCGTGTGACATGTTTGTTTCCTTTTTCTGCTTGCTTGCTCTCCCTTCCCTTATATAATGCCTGGCTGGGGCAGGAGGAGATCTAGCTTTTTACGGTGACTCAGCCAACCTGAGGCCTGCAAAGGAATTAATCAACCAGAGCGGATGGGGTGGGGTTGGGTGGGTTGAGGAAGCAGCTAAGAAAACGCCGCTGAAAGGTGGGTGTTGAGGAGGAGAAACAGCAGCGCTCCCCGCCCTGGATAGCTGCACATCACCCACAGATGTAAACCATCACTGCCTTCATGCAAATAGGTTGTCCTCACAAGCCCCAAACTGCAATAGGGCTGCCTTGGTCCTCAAGGTCAGTATTGTCTGCTCAGACTGGCAGCTGTTCTTCAGCATCTCAGACCAAAGTCTTCAGCATCACCCCCTGCCTGGTTCATTCAAAGAGATAATACACCCCAATGTCTAGGTATGCTGCGTTGCTCACTCCAACAGTAATGCCATAGAGTTCACCCTCCAAAGCAGCTGTTTTCTCCAGATCTTGGTCACCTGGAAATCAACTGAAATACTGGGAGAACTCCAGGTTTCACCTGGAGGTTGGTCCCCCTACTGATTAGAATGCAGCCAACTTCCTGGAATCTGGATTTGTGTCTGCACTGGGTCAGCCTGTAGCATATTCGTCTAGTTTTTTGGGTATATATTGAACCTTCATGGGACTGTTCAGCCACTTTGCTTTTATTCAGTAGTACAGAAAAGGACATCTGCACAAAGTATAAAATACCATAGTCTATTGGTCCTCCTGGCTTGCCATACTGGGGAGCTGCCAGACCCTTAGAAGGAGAATAGTTGGTTTGTATATGCTGCTTTCTCTACCCAAAGGAGTCTCAAAACGGCTTACAGTCGCCTTCCCTTTCCCCACAACAGATACCCCGTGAGGTGGGTGAGGCTGAGAGAGCCCTGATATCACTGCTCGGTTAGAACAGCTTTATGAGTGCTGTGGCGAGCCCAGTGTCCCCCAGCTGGCTGCATGTGGGGGAGTACAGAATCGAACCTGGCATGCCAAATTAGAAGTCCGCACTCCTAACCACTATACCAAACTTAGCAAGAGCAGTTTGTCCTTCCAGCTCCATTTCAGCTTGCAGCGTGCTAGCAGCCCATTCACTTCGGGGTTTATTTGTGGTGCACCATTTTTTTTTGCAATGCAATATCCCTTTGGCTTAGCCTTCCATATGTCTTCCTCTTCATGATACCGAACAAAAAGCATGTAATATATTGATACGTTTTTGAAATAATGGGATGGAGGTATGTCAGGAGATCACTTCTCAGACTGAGAGCCCGACACTCCAGAAGGCAGAAGAACAACAGGCAGAGCCATCACCAGAGTCAACAAATGTCAGGAGCCAGGAGTAGCCAATAAAGGGGGGGGGGGCAATAGTGCTCCTGGAAGGATAATATCTGGAGCACAGGCAGAGTACAAATAAAGCTCAGTCCAAACACAAGTAGAGCGCAACATAAGAAAACCCATGTTGGATCAGACCAGTGGACTATCCAGTCCAACACTCCATGTCACACAGTGACTGAAACCCAGGTGTCATTACAAAGTCTGCCAGTGGGGCTAGGACTCCAGAAGTCCTCCCATTCTTACCCCCCAAATGCCAAGAATACAGGACACCACTTCCCCAGGCACAGTATTTGCAATTAATAGCCACTGATTAATAGTCATGTAAAAGAGACGTCTCCTGAATATGTGTTGGGGGAATGAGAGATTCTAGATTTACTGAGCAACAGGGCTAATCAGCTAGATACCTATGTATATGGGAGGGAGATTCTAGCCAGAAATCTCAGGCAAAGGCAAAATTTGAAATTGACCAAAAAGGATTTTTATTAAGAAACAACAGTCCCTAACGAACATTCACACTATTTAAACTAAACAAGCATATAAGAAGAAAGAAAAAAAAGATGGTGCAAAAGAGGATTGATATTCTGGGTCAGAAAATTGTCAGTAGCTACTTTCCGACATGCAGATGTCTGTGAAGAGATAAGTAGCAAAATAAATAAGTGACAGGGTTGGGTGTGTGTTGTGGATCCAGGAACATCACACACATGACTGAGACTAGTGTTGCATTTGAATATCCAAAAATGTATCCTATGGTCAGGTTTAAGAAGTTATTCCCTAAAACAATGTGCTTGAGCTAATTACCAATATGAAATAAATAAACAGAGATCAGCTTGAGCAAGCCTGTGACAAAGAAACCTTGACTGAGTTAAAAGGAAACCTCCAAAGTGAGGTAATTCAAAAAGGGGTTTCTCAGGCAGCTGCGACATTTGCATTGCTACCTGAATAAGTGCTCGGGTGTGGCACAGCCATTATGCTAAAATGGGTTTGACAATCCTGAGCACATAGATAGGGAAAGGGCTCAGGTAGATAACTTATCAGGGACAAAATTAGGAAAAGAATGGTTCCAGGAGCTGAGATAGCACTGAGGGTTACCTGAGAGCCCGAAGATTCCTTTGTTTAAGGCGTTCCCAGGTGAGAGAAAGGTCGCTGGTCAGGCCCCCTGTGCAATTAATCACATTACTCTCTGATAGCCAGAACTGTTTTGTTTGTGAGTTGACATCTTACTAGAGCAAGCCTGACCTATCTCTGGCAGGCAAACATGCCTGAGCAAGTTCCCTGGCCCAGTCAGACTTTGCTAAAGTGTACCAGAAATATTATTATGAAGAAAGGTTCATGGACAAGCACCCCCCTTTTGCACAGGGAGGGGTCCTGGAATCCTGACAGTTGGACATCTGCTCTATATTATCACATCCCCTCTTGAAACTGTCTATCCTTGTAACTACCACCACTTCCTGTGGCAGTGGCTTCCATATGTTAATTACTCTTGGAATAAAGGAGGACTTCCTCTTATCTATTCAAAGCCTCCTGCTCATTAATTTCATTGAGTGCCCAGGAGTTCTTACAGTATGGAAAGGAGGGAAAGTGTTTGTATCTATCCTACACAGAATTTTGTAAACCTCTCTCATGTCCCCCCCACATGTTATTTCTCCAAGCTAAATAACCCTAACCTTTCTTCCTAGGAAAGATCTTCTATCCCTTTCATTTTAGTTGACCTTTTCTGCACTTTTTCCAAAGCTATTAAATATCTTTTTTGAGCTACAATGACCAGAACTGCACCTAGTGTTCCATATGAGGCCATACCATAAATTTATACAAGGATCTTATGATACTAGCTGATGTGTTTTCAGTCCCCTTCCTCATAATCCCCAGCATAGCTTTTGCCTTTTTAAATTGCAGTCCTACTCTGAGTTGGCATCTGAAGAGTTACCTGTTGTTGTTGGTATGTGCGAAGTCGTGTCCGACCCATCGCGACCCCATGGACAATGATCCTCCAGGCCTTCCTGTCCTCTACCATTCCCCGAAGTCCATTTAAGTTTGCACCTACTGCTTCAGTGACTCCATCCAGCCATCTCATTCTCTGTCGTCCCCTTCTTCTTTTGCCCTCGATCGCTCCAAGCATTAGGCTCTTCTCCAGGGAGTCCTTCCTTCTCATGAGGTGGCCAAAGTATTTAAGTTTCATCTTCAGGATCTGGCCTTCTAAGGAGCAGTCAGGGCTGATCTCCTCTAGGACTGACCGGTTTGTTCGCCTTGCAGTCCAAGGGATTCGCAAGAGTCTTCTCCAGCACCAGAGTTCAAAAGCCTCAATTCTTTGACGCTCGGCCTTCCTTATGGTCCAACTTTCGCCAGGACTCTAAGATCCCTCTCCTGGTCAGTTAAAATCAGTTCTGACCGCATCAATGTATATTTATAGTTTGGAGTTTTTACTCCAGTGTGCATTACTTAGACACTTAACCATGTTGATTTAATGCTACATTAATTTCCAATGTTAATGTAGTCCTTTTAGGCTTGGATTAAATGGGACTCTGACTGAATAATCTCAGCAGTTACAGGGTAGTGGTGGATGTATTTTCCAAACAGGCTCACTTTATCCCTTGTGCAGGTGTGCCTTTGGCAAGTAAATTGGCCTCCTTGTTTATTGAACACGTGTACAAACTACATGGTTTGCCAACTCGATAGCTATCTGATCGCGGATCCCAGTTAATCTGGCGGGAGCTGCTTAAAATTCTAGGGGTGGAGCAAGCTCTAACATCAGGCTACCACCTTGAGATGAATGGCCAGACAGAACGAATAAACCAGGTGTTGGAGCAATATCTCAGATACTTTTTGAATTATCAGCAGTCCAATTGGACTCCCTAGCTGAGTTTGCATATAACAATGGGGTCCAATCATCCACTGGGCTATCCCTGTTTAAAGTAGTTATGGTACCGACCTTTTGGCTGCACCCACCTGGACACCCCTGCCTGGGTGTCCCACAGATTTAACATATATTCAAAGCCATGACAGATTTTGGATTCTAGGTGACACTGTGGCAAGCTCCGGTATTTGGTGTACTGGAAAGAGTTCCCCATGAGGGATAAGGAGTGGATGAATGCTGAGCATGTGAGAGCTGCTTGTTTGGCGTGAGACTTTCATCAGGCCTTCTCTATGAAGCCTGGCCCTGCTGTTGCAGGGTAAAGGAGAAAATTGGTTGCAGGGGCAGAATGTCAGAATGCCAAGGTTTCTGCCATGATTTAGTGTTGTACTCTTAGCCTGTGTGTAACCATTTTGAAATGCTTGCCATACTCCCATTTTGTTTTCTGTGTGTTAGGCGCTGCTCTCCAAGATCATTGCTGCTGTTTGTTATCTTGTCTGGCTAGCCTCCCAGGCTAAGCGCCTGTATCTCACAGAACCTAAACAGTTCTACAGGGCCTGCAAAAGGGAGCTCCTCCGCCAAGCATTTGGTTGAGGTCGACCAAACCACTGCTTCCAGTTGGCCCTCAAGCTCCCCCCCCCCCTCTACGACCAACACTAATCGGTTGCCCACTGGGTCCAGTAAGAGTTGAGCTGAGGCTCTCGCAATTTCTATTTTATGGTGTTATTATTATGATCTTGTTAAGTTATTATTGTTATAATATTATTGCTGTTACTGTTGCCTGTTAAAAAGGTAAAGGTAAAGGTTTCTCCTGTACAAGCACCGGGTCATGTCTGACCCTTGGGGTGATGCCCTCCAGTGTTTTCATGGCAGACTCAATACGGGGTGGTTTGCCAGTGCCTTCCCCAGTCATTACCGTTTACCCCCCAGCAAGCTTGGTACTCATTTTACCAACCTCGGAAGGATGGAAGGCTGAGTCAACCTTGAGTCGGCTGCTGGGATTGAACTCCCAGCCTCATGGGCAGAGCTTTCAGGCTGCATGTCTGCCGCCTTACCACTCTGCGCCACAAGAGGCTCTTTGCCTGTTACCATGTGTTAATTGTATCCTTCCCTGTTTTCTGTAAACCGCCCCGAGCCCTCGAGGAGAGCGGAATATAAATATAATGATAATGATAATGATAATGATAATGATAATGATAATGATAATGATAATAGTGTCTGGATGTAATGTGAACTCATGAATCTGGGAAAAGGCGGGAAGCAGGGGGGTTAAGAACTGGGATCTGACTGGGACTTGCTAGATTCGTCTATATACATCCAAGGAAGTCTGCTTGAATAAACTATCATCTTTCACACAGTGGAGTTTTGTTTCAAATCTGCATTCCTGACAACAGGACGTATCAGACTGTTTCTTGCGGGGGGGGGGGGGGAGACGTATCTAACTGTTTCCTTGCACAATAAAATCAGAGTCCAGTAGCACCTTTAAGACCAACAAAGATTTATTCAAGGCGTGAGCTTTCGAGTGCAAGCACTCTGTTTTCTTGCAGGCTGTGATGTGCATTATCTTGCACTTTCCCACATTGAACCACATTTGCGAACCACATTCACCCAGCATCGACAGATCCCTCTGGGCTACCCAACAGCCCTCCCTGGTTCTCACTGCCCTGAGCAATTTAGTGTCATCTGCAAACATAGCCGTTTCACTGCTTATACCCAACTCCAAATAATTAATAAGCAAGTTAAAAAATGACTATTGGTCAAAGCCCAATAGAGCTTATACTAAGCACAAGCAGAACGCAAGCAGAAGATTCAGGTACAGCAGAAACAGAGATTGCCAGGCATTCTGGGCAGGGCCTGGAGATCTCTCAGAATTACAACTGATCTCCTGTCAACAGAGATCAGTTCCCCTGGAGAGAATGGCTCCTTTGGAGGATGAACTCTACAGCATTATATATCAAGGAGGTCCCTCCCCACCCCAAGACCCACACTTCCCAGACCCATCCCCTAAATCTCCAGGTATTCCCCAGGCAAGACAATAGTGAGCAGAGTATGGTCAGAGCTCAGGCAGGTGTGCAAATGTAGTTCAGAGACAGCACAGGCAGGGCACCCAAAAAAGTGAGTCAGGGATGTGGTCTGTTGTGGCAACCAACCGGCTGATCTAGGGAGACCTTGCCCCTGCATCTCTTGATAGGCTGTGGGAACACTGGATCCCTGACACCATCAAAAGCACAAACACATATTTCTCACGTGTAATAATAACAAGACCCAATGGGGACCCAAAAGATTGGGGTGGGGGAATCCCATCTTCTACCTTCTTTCCTGTTGGGCCAGAATGGCAACTGCATCACCAACTAACATGATAAAATCAGAGTCCAGTAGCACCTTTAAGACCAACAAAGATTTATTCAAGGCATGAGCTTTCAAGTGCAAGCACTCTTCGTCAGAAAGCACTCGAAAGCTCACGCCTTGAATAAATCTTTGTTGGTCTTAAAGGTGCTCCTGGACTCTAATTTTATTATGCTACTTCAGACCAACATGGCTACTCATTCGAATCTAACATGATAGAAGAAGAAGAAGAAGAAGAAGAAGAAGAAGAAGAAGAAGAAGAAGAAGAAGAAGAAGAAGAAGAGTTGGTTCTTATATGCCGCTTTTCTCTACCTGAAGAAGTCTCAAAGCGGCTTACAGTTGCCTTCCCGTGATATCACTGCTCAGTCAGAACAGCTTTCTCAGTGCTGTGACGAGCCCAAGGTCACCCTGCTGGCTGCATGTGGAGGAGTCTCGCCAGATTAGAAATCCACACTCCTAACCACTACACCAAGCTGGCTGATAGGAAAGAGTGTTCTTTCACCTGTGCAGAGAATACTTTTTGACTTGGGGTAGAATTGAAGCCCCCAGGAGCTGCTTTTTCTTTTTTAAAAGATTTCAGATTTTTCTGCAAATGTGGGGGAGATGGATTCTGTCCAAATACTATTTTGCAGCAACCGGGGGCGGAGGAGTCGGAGGGGTGGGGGAGTCGCAACTGCTTCCTGAATTCTAGTGTCATCTGAAAAACAATGGGAGGAAGCTCATTGGATAGAACTGAATAGAATTCCGAACAGAACAGTTTAGGATCGCTCTCTCTGCTAGCCAATCAACACTCTTGCCCGTGTGCCAACGTGTCCCGCCTTTCATACCCCATGCCGTAAGTCTTGTGGAAGACGCTGTTTCCAAAAAGAGGTACTATGTTCTACGGAACAAAAAGAAAATTGTGGGAGGCAAATGCCTATCCTGTTCTCTGCACACAAGCCCCACGTCCATGGTAACTGCTGGCCCAGTCTTCAAGCTGTCAGCCTAAAGGCACCGGAGGAATCCCGGAAGTTCAGAGCCATTCGACTTTGCTGAGCAGGTGCAGGCTGCAGATGGGAGGCCCGGGTGGGAAACCCTGCCAAGGGCATAACAAGACTCAATTGAGGGAAGCCAAGACTAAAACGACCGTCAAAACGCCGTCATCTGAATAGGGATGGCTTGGAATTCCACAGGTCACTTGTTCAAAATAGGTTATCGAATGTTTCTTTGCTTTGGCATTGCTTAAAAAAAACAGATGGTTATAAAGGAAGAGATACAGTGCCACTGTAAAATAAGAATCCGTAGTACTAATGTGAACTAAGTAGCTGTGGTGCTGGTGTAGAATTAGCGATTATAGGGCCAATGGCTAATAGGTATGGTTGCCCCCAGCTCTCTGGAGAACAAACTACCTGGAGATTCGGAGATTGAAGCCTAGGGACAGCAGAGTTTGGGGACGGAGAGGACCTCAAAAGGCCATAATCCCATAGAGACCACCCTCCAAAGTGGCCATTTTCTCTGGGAGACCTGATCTTGGTCATCTGGAGTTCAACTTTAATAGTTGAAGATATCCAGGTGCCACCTGGAGGTTTGTAAACTGCCTTGAGCAGCAGAAAAGGCCGGATAACACGTATTTTAATAATAAGTCAATAACCTTTAAGGGGGTTCCTTCTGATGCGTCATACACCTTTTGAAAGCTAAACAGGGTTGGCTGAGCTTATGTTCATGGACAAGAGACCATCAGAAGGAGGTATGGGCAAACCACCTCTGTTCACCTCTTGCCTTAAAAACCCCACTGTCCAGGGGTCACCATGAGACAGCTGTGACTTGATGTAACATTATTATTATTATTATTATTATTATTATTATTATTATTATTATTATTATTATATGCAGACATTTGTGCTAGAAGTTTGTCTGGCTAGAAAACTACACAAAATTACAAATGGATATCCTTAATAAAATGTATACAGTTGAAACAGGTCATACTAAAAGAATCCATGCTTGTGGATTCTGGGCTCGCAGTATGCCCAACTAAGAGTGCAGATGTTTTCCTGATGCCAACCTCCAAGTGGTAGCTGGAGATCGAGGCTAAACTTCATCTGCAGGTGACCAAGATCAGTTCATCTGGAGAAAATGGCCCCTTTGGAAGGCGGGCTCTGTGACATCATACCCCATTGAAGTCCCTCCCCTCTCCAAACCCACTTTCCTCAGGCTCCACCCTCCAAGTCCCCAGGTATTTCCCACCTGGAGTTGACATCCCTACTTTCAGATCATGGTAGAAAGTGCGTGCATTTGATCCTGGGCTCCTGGGGAAGAAAAGACCCACATTTTCCAGTATGTTCTAAGAGACCTACTCTGTCCCTCACCTTGTTCGTGCCCAGCCAGTTCCCATACCGACAGGTGATATAAGCCAAAGGTGGTTAAAACAAATAAGTTATGCTCAAGAAAGGTCTGTCATAAGTATCGTTTAACAGCTGGCTCCTGTCCCAAAAGATATCCACCCTGTATAATGTGTTCCCATGAACATCCTTCTGGTTAACCTGCTTGCTCAGTATTTCCTCAAACAGGATCTTTACATCACAAAAGAAGAATGGAAAGTCCTTTTTGTCTTCTTGGGAGCCTTCCAGAGGCCTACTGTTGTTGTTAGCATATGCTTTCAGGAGGAGAAGTTGAGCAAATTTAATCAATCCACAAGACAATTCTAAACCTAAAGCCTCCCTGCCCCCCCCCATTCAGCTTCATCTGCTGTCACGATATTCTGATTTGGGGTGCTTAATTAATCCTAGGGTCACATATGAATGCCACATATTGAAACTGACATGGGTAGATCTCGTGGGGTGGATCCTGAGGATCGATTCCACTAGTGGCAGTGCCTTCCTGTGGACAAGAGAAACTCCCTCCTGCTGAGTAATATCCAGTCACTATTTCATGCAAAAGTATACCATAGGCGTTGCTTTCATCTGTATATTGAGTTGGGGTCAGTGCTGAATTCTTTGATTTCAATGGGTGTCCCTTATTTGCTTGAGATCCTGTCTAATAGTATGGAGTCAGATTTTTCCCCAAGTCTACTTGTTGCTCAGATGAATGTAACTGTCACAATGAGGCATACTGGGAGAGACAGTCTGTCAAAACCCTGTCATCATGTACACTGTTCTCATGATCTGGCCATGTAATGTTTCTTTGACCAGTCTTCATGGTTGCCATGTGATGTTCCCTTGACCTGTTTTTTTGCCTTGCTTTAATTGTGTTTGGCTCCTTAGAAAGCCAGATCCTGAAGATGAAGCTCAAATACTTTGGCCACCTCTTGAGAAGGAAGGACTCCCTGGAGAACAGCCTAATGCTGGGAGTGATTGAGGGCAAAAGGGCAAAAGAAGAAGGGGACGGCAGAGAATCAGGTGGCTGGCTGGAGTCACTGATGCAGTCGGTGAGAACTTAAATGGACTCCAGGGAATGGTAGAGGACAGGAAGGCCTGGAGGTCCATGGGTCGCGACACAACATCGCACCTAACAACAGCAACAACAATTGTGTAGTGTTTTTTTAAGATTTGGAGGCCTTTTTCTCATTATATCGCTTGAGACTGTTTTATTATCTTGTCCTTGCTAGGCTGATGTATTCCTTCAGGAATGTTTGTAATGTCCAGGCTGTGGCATGCGCTATTGTGTAGGAAATTTGGCTTAAGGAAGTGTAGGGCCTGGTACATTGTGTAACCCACCAAGATTCAAACTGGGGGGAGGGGTCAAAGCATAAAAATATACTTGTAAGCTTGTTTTTCAGTTTAAGCAAGGAAAACCCTTGCTTCTGTTCACTGTTTCACTTAATAAAGCAACTTCTTCTCAGCAATGAATTTGCTTATTGGGAACTCAACAGAGACCTGACACAGTCCTACTGTGTACCATTTACTTTAGTGTCAAAGGATTTATTTTATCTACTCTTTGGTTTCCACCATGATGATGTGTTGAGGGGGCTGAGGCTTCCTCCTTTCCTTGGGCATTGAGATCTGAAACTTTGAGGTTATCTTAGGAAATGAGGCACTGTGTGTGTTTGAATGTGTTTTTATTTATTCTGTGGTGTCTGTAGCCGAGCTGTGCACAGTTTGCACCGATTCGTCCACCAAAGATTTGCTCAACATGACCACATTCATTTTAGTCCCCTTTAACAGTCACAGCTGATGCAACTTGTCTTTCCCTTTTAACGGAGCCTTTTTGCAGGCTGAAGACTCACTAAAAAAAGTTTGTGGGCAGATGAATAGAATCAAAGCCATCCAACCTGGCCCCATAAAGTAACTCCATAGGTTACCTGGAAGAAATCACTGACAGTTGTGATTTTCATACACTCCCCATGTCCTATAGCAAGTCCTATCTGAGCCAGTGAGGGTTGGTTCCTGGGATCAGGGGTAGTCAACCTGTGGTCCTCCAGATGTCCATGGACTACCATACCCATGAGCCCCTGCCATGGACATCTGGAGGACCACAGGTTGACTACCCCTGCCTGGGATGATGGGGCCTGCGTGAACTAATATCCACACAACAAAATCAAATTCCAGTAGCACCTTTAAGACCAACAAAGATTTATTCAAGGCGGCTCACACCTTGAAAAAATCTTTGTTGGTCTTAAAGGATCAGCTCTGCTGAAGGGAGAAGGGAGCCACCTCTCCCCTTTCCCCCACACTACAGCCTTCTCACCCAGTGGCTTATTAGTCCATCCCCGGAAGTCTTGCAGGCCTGGAAGCAAACTTTCTGTAGGTCAAAAAGGGCCACTGGAATGGAGAGAAAGCCGGAAAGGTCTGCCGATCTCCGGATTCAGCCGTTCCTTGCAGCGTTTCTCTCCTTGATTTGCTTGGTGAGTCAAAAGAAGAGAAAGGGTCTTGGATGTCCTTTGAAAAATTCTTATTTGTTGCATAACCTTCATACGTAAGGTGCATTAACAATGGTGGGGTAACCGAGGGATACAAACCTTTTCGCCTTTTTTTTTTTTTGCCTCAAACTGTTGTATAATGCAATGTAACTTAGTGTTGCTAAGTTTGGGTTCCATCACCACAATGCTTACTGCTGAATGACGCTCTTGATGCATTGGTGATGAGCCAGCGTGGTCAGGAGTGGCAAATTCTAATATGGAGAACACAGTTGGATTCCCCACTCCCCCTCCACATGCAGACAGCTGGGAGATCTTGGGCCAGTCACAGTTCTCTCAGAGCTCTCTCAGTATCACCTACCACGCAGGGTGTCTGCTGTGGGAGAGAAAGGGTAAGCGATTGTAAGATGCTTTTGAGAGACATTGGGATGGGATGAATGGTGGGCATGAGGAGAACATAGGGGTGCCACCTCCAGCTCAGGAAATACCTGGATTTGGGGGATGGAGACTGAAGAGGGCAGGTTTCGGGGCGGGGAAGATGGGGGTGACCTTGGGCTAGTCACAGTTCTTTCAGAGCTCTCTTAACCTCACCTACTTTACAGGGTATCTGTTATGGGGAGAGGAAAGGTAGGCAACTGTAAGCCAGTTTGAGACCCCTTAGGGTAGAAAAAGTGGGGTACAAAAAAGCAGCTTCTATTTTGATATTGCTTGGCATCTGTTCAAAAGTCTTCCTTTATTCTAGCTCTCCTGATGTAGCATCTACCATTTCCTTCCTTTGGTCAGATACCAGATCCTGTGGGGGGTTTAGCTGTGCTTTAAAATCATCATAGTGTTTATATTTTGAACATTTTAAAATCCTCATGGTTCCAGAAAGCAGACATTCCTTGTGATGTTCCAATTTTTAACTATTTTGTCATCCTATTTGCACTTCTTCCTGTCTAATCCAACTGAAAGCTATGAGCTTGGAGTAACTCCCTGAACTTGATTGCCAAGTAAATAGCTTTCCACAGGTTTGTGCCATTTTTGTTTTCAGTGTAGAAGGCTGCCGGAGAAATGTCTTGCACACGGCACCAAGTACACAGGGCAGGACAACTAGCAATGTTGTGGAAGTGATGCCGAAATTGCAGCCATTCGTGCAGAGGCCGAGCTGTAGCCCATCTGTATCACTCCCAGCCGTTCTGCTTGAAGGTCTTCCCACTCCATCCTGGGTGGCCTTTGTATGGGTCCAATTTCCCATTTTGTTCTCATTGCTACTGCATGAACAGAGTAGCAGCAATGGAGCTTCTGTACACAGGGCTCCCCCAGGCATTCTCTAAGGCAGGCTTTCTCAACTAGGGTTTTGTGACACCCTGGGGTTTCATGGTGGCCCTGGAAGCATTGGGTGGGCAAACTGTGGCCCTCCAGATGTCCTTGGACTACAATTCCTATTGAATGCTGGCAGGGCTCATGGCAAATGCTGGCAAACTTGGAGAGATTGGCTGGAGGATGGATTCTCAGGGCATGAGCAGATTTAGCACCATTCAGCTTGGGAGAGATCTTGTACAACACCTAGCGCTTTCCTTCCCATGTATCGTAATGTCCTGAAATTGGTTGCACGAATTTTTGCACAAGCAGGAATGCAAGTGGGGATACAATAAGTATGATTGAGTGCCAGTGTGGTCTTCCTCTTGCATTTCTGTTTGCAAGCAATCTTCATTGGAAGTGGAAATGTTGTGCAGGATCCAACCCACTGCGAGAGTTCAGGAAGCAAGAATTTTAGAGTACAGACAAGGCTTAAATCACCAGGCACCTTGCCAATTCACAGTCAACCTTGTCATCTGGCTCTCCCATTAAAACACAGAGGAACTGTTTCATACCTAACTCACACCTTCGTAATAGGGAATGGCACTGGTCCCACCATCCATCCAACCAACCAACAAACACTCAAGTACACTGTATATCATTTACACCCTTCCTTTCTGCCCAATGGCATTTAATGCCTCTGTACTATTTTAAACTTCTTGTAAGCTGCCACGAGCTGGCAATGCTGGGAGCGACAGGGTAAAAACCAAGGTATATATTCTATACCCCAGCGTCTCTGTCAAGATTCCTGTCAAAGAGCTTATGCAATGTGCTGATCTTTGTCCTGATTCTCCAAATAAAGACTTTTACTTAAAAGCTTCATCCTGAAGCAGAAAGTGATGTCTGTGGTGTGAATCTGCTGGGTCTCAACCGCTTGGTTCCTGACAGAGGTCTTCCACAGCACCCTCTGGCACATCTGCTGTATACAATCAACCCTCAGTGTGCTCCGTGCATGGCTTCTAAGTCTGACGATTCATGTTAATGAGACTCACTTCCTAACAATGGCTTTAAGGTATAAAACAGACACCAAGGGTGATTTATAACTCATTTGCCCTGTTTTGTTTTGTTTTCCACTAGCTTCATATTTACACCTGTGTGGTTTTGGCTCTGAGTAGCCTCTTTGAGTGACTAGTCACTGAGGCAGAAAATGTTGACCTGCATCTCACATGACTATGGACAAGTCCACCTAGTTCACACCCTGCTTTTGATGTTTGGAAGCATGCCCTGGAAGGCTGCATAAATATGGAACACTAATTATGGGATACCAACTAAATGTTGTTCTTAAGGAGTAGCCACGTTAGTTTGTAAGAGCAAAGTCAAAGAGAAGGCCAGTAGCACCTTAAAGAGTAATGGCATTTAATGCAGCATGAAATTTTGTGAGTCAGAGCTCAGTTCAAGTGAATCTGCTTAGGCTCCCAGCTGCATATATTATATTAAAACAGAAAAATCTAAAATATGAAAGCTCAGGCTGTGCCATTGGAACATAAGGCTTTGGATTCCTATTGGCTGAGTTTAAACATGTGACCTTGCCTTACCCAGAGCTAGTCAGACAACTTAAATCATGTTGAATTCAGTTGGATTCAAACCAATCGTAACTAACTTTATCAGATCTGGGGACATTATCTGAAAGTAACTTGCATGGATTTCAGTGGGATTTTCATGTTAAAAAGTCAGGACTGGGGTTTCCCAAAGAGTTTACCTCAGGACTACATATTTAGTAAGCCACACTTTGAGTTTTCAGCCATGTCAGGCATTTATTTTTGGGTTAGGCATCCTTTTAGTGGTGAAATCAAAAGTCAAAATCTATCCTGAACATTTCCAATGCAAAGCCCAGGTGAATGCACTGGAGATACAGGTTGAGATTCCCAGTCATCTCAATGGAGTACTTGCAGCTAACACATAAATTCCCAGCCATGTTGCCATTCTGGTCACTGAGCATGTTTTGCATATGCAGCTGGAAACAAGAACTCATGTCCTTGAACACATGGAGCTGTCTTCAGCTGGATCAGGCCATTGGTCCATCAAGGTTATTATTGCCTGGTTCTGGTGGGCAGCAGCTCTCTTGGCTTTCAGAACAAGGTCTTTTATATCACCCGCTTTCCAATTAGAAATGCCAAGGATGAAACCTGCCACATGCCAAGAAGGTGCTCTACCACTGAGCCATGGCACCTCCCCTAGAGCAGGGGTAGTCAACCTGTGGTCCTCCAGATGTCCATGGACTACAATTCCCATGAGCCCCTGCCATGGACCACAGGTTGACTACCCCTGCCCTAGAGTATTTCTATCCAACTACCCATGGTGAAACCCATGCATGACATTTCAAAAACAATATTCTGAGAGGCTGTGGGCCTGTTTTTCAGAGAATGCAAATGTGCTGAACATCGCTGTCCCATCGGCACACAGGATACGGCTTCCCTTTACCTGTGTTCTTAATTTTGAGCCATGCAGTTTTGAATTCATAATATCTGAATGCCATGATGAGCATGAGTATCGTGTAATTTGGGTGTGACTGATATAATTTAGAGCTTCTCAACGCTGTTTTTCAGGAGAAGCAATTTAGAATTATTAAAGATTATGTTTGCTGGTTAAGCCACCCTCCCTGTTTAAATATTCATTACAGATTAACAACCCGGTTGACAAAGTACAGGGAGAGACAGTGACTGCAGTTTGAGGTGATAAAGCCCTTCAACAGCAACTTCAGTCTGCAATGACTTTGATTTATGAATCGCTTTTCTGGAACGCAAAGTTCCGGTATAATCAATGAGAATGCCTGGAAAATGCACAAAGGTCTTCTTAAACGGGCAAGATTTTCAATTGTGTCATAGCATCCATGAGTATCCCTGCTCTCTTCTGTGATGGCTGGTGAACTCCCAAATGGATTATCTAAGGCAGGGGTAGTCAACCTGTGGTCCTCCAGATGTACATGGACTACCATTCCCATGAGCCCCTGCCAGCAAACGCTGGCAGGGGCTCATGGGAATTGTAGTCCATGAACATCTGGAGGACCACAGGTTGACTACCCCTGATCTAAGGCCAAAGGGGAATGTTAGTCTCCAGATGGGATCCCCTGGGAGTCCAGCTCATTTCCTGATAACAGAAATTAGATCCCCTGGAAAAAAAACATGGATGATTTGGAGGTGATGGACTTGGCACATTCAGAATCAGGGCCATTTCGCACGGCTTCAAAATAGCACAATGGTTGCTAATTGAAAACGCTACTAATTTGCCTTAACGCACGACGTCGCAGACAATCTGCAACACTCCTGAAACCAATCAGCAAAAAGCGCTTCGTTGTAGCGCTTTCAGGGGAATCCAGAAAAGTGGATTCACCCTCCGGATAGCGATACACTCCTGCAACCAATCTGCAACACTAGCGCTAAAGACCTGTGCGTTACCATTGTTGCGGGTTCTTCAAAGTCCCTCCTCCTGAGCCTGTCCTCCAAACTTCCGGCGAAGCGATCGCCATTTTTTTTTCTCCGAGCGAGCGGGGATAAACGCACCAGCGAGCCTCTTTCTGTTTAGAGGCTTCCCTGGCTTCAGTCCTTCACCTTTAGTCACTAAGCACAAACCATATAAAAGCCCGTTTGCTGAAATAAAGTCCCTTTATTTTTTACACATTAATTCAGCCGAAAATCGGGCCCGTGAGAGGGGGGGGATTTTTTTTTTATCACTCGAGGCAGCGTGCCAACGATCATACAATCAAACGACAGCTCACATTAGGCAGCTGGATGGGTCTCTCCGTTGCAACGAATCTACCTAGATTCGTTGCTATGGGTCTGTTTTTTTTTTTTTAAACCTTTCTTAAAGGGAAAGGGGCTGTTTGGGAGCATGCTAACGGCTGCCCATTGGCTGCTTGACGGCCAGGGGCGGGACGAGCTTGGCAATAGTGCTTCCTTTCTAGCGATTTCTGCCGAGACCGGAAGCCTGTGGGAAACGCTAAAAAACGCAACTGATTCCACTACAAAGGCAGGTATGCATAACGACGAATTCCACTATTTTAAATGGCGATTTTTCATTCCGCAAACAATTTGCAACAAAGATCCCCGTGCGAAAAGGCCCTCAGAATCACACAGTGCTGGAAGAGACCACAAAGGGTCATCCAATCCAGCCCGCCCCCCCCCCATCTTCTCAGGGACTTAAAAATTACACACTCCAAACAGGTGCTCATCCAATCTCCTGCTAAAAATTTCCAATGAAGGAGACTCCACCACCAAGGAAGTATATTCCATCTACACATTATCAGCAAATGCTTTCTAATATTTGAGTGGAACCTCCTTTTCCATAATTTGAATCCTTTAGTCCTAGTCCCTGCTTCTAAAACTGCAGTAAACAAGTTGGCCCCCTCTTCAACATATCTACCTTTACGTTGACTCTATGACATTGTACCCCACTGAGGTTCCTGTCCTCTCCAGGCTTCATCCCCAAATCTCCAGGAGTTTTCCAACCTGATCTGGCAATCCTAAACACACACACCACCACCCATCAGTAGCTGGGGGGACCTCACAGTCCTAAAGCCAAGGCTGTCTTGGTTGCTCTGGTCAATAATCTTCACTAGGAGGGAGAGAGAGAGAGAGAGAGACGGAATAAAGACCCCTTTGATGATCCTAGGCCCCTCAGCAGTATTTGAGAGGTTTATATCTTTGGAGGGCACCTTAAAGAGTAGAATTTGGGGAAGTACCACTTTTTAATGGTTCCAGGCCTTTGTAGAAAGCAGATCAAAGAAAGTAATGCAGAGAGAGTCTGGTTCCTCTTTCTCATGCTGTGGTTAAATAATTCAAGAAAATGCTTTATCACAGCAATTATCTTGTTTTAGATAAAGTAAAGAGTTGTTCCAAATTTACTAGTAAACTCTCCCTTACTGTTTCTTGATTAACATCAGTTATAAAGGATACAGAATTTAAACAAGCATTGTATAGTATTAGGGCCAAATTTTCACAGATCTGACTCATGGATACTGCTGCCATTTTAGAGCCGAACTTGGGCCTTTTAAGAATGCCTCAGGAGACTAATCCTGATTGGGCACCCAACACAGCTGGACCAAGCACTGATGTCTCCATGCCTTTTAAAGTGTAGTTTGGGCATTTGAAAAGGTGCTGAGAAGGACAAGGTTACCTGGCACCCCTGCATTGTCCTTGCAGCACTTTTAAATGGCTTGAGTTCAGCTCTCAAATGGCATCACCGTACTTGCATTGGACCCTCAGATGCCATAATGTCTAGTTTGACCCTTAGAGCAGGGGTAGTCAACCTGTGGTCCTCCAGATGTTCATGGACATCTGGAGGTCCACACGTTGACTACCCCTGCCTTAGAGTACAGGAGTAAGCAGGGCTTGCTCGCTATGTAAAAACATGATTAGTGGTAATATGGTAATGCTTTATGTGCGCTGAAAATGGAAACAGAGGGGTAAACCTTCTGATGGAACACCATTTCTGTTCATGGATGAAAAAGCAGCCAGTTCTGCCAGTTCTTCCCACCTAGTATCCTGTGCTGCTCCTGAGAGTCTGAGAACAAAACTTGGTTGTGGGAGGGAATGGTGAAGTTGCCAGTAAGCATGGAGAAAATTAACCTTTCTCTTCAGTAAAGGTCCAAAGTATGGAACTGAATGGTTGGATCTGGTGCAGGAAGAGGGGGAGTATTGTTTTTTGTACCTTGCTTTTTACTACCTGAAGGAGTCCCAAAGTGGCTTATCTACCCTTGGTCTCCCCGCAAACCCTGGGAGGTAGGTGAGGCTGAGAGAGCTCTGAGAACTGTGACTGGCCCAAGGTCACCCAGCTGGCTGCATGTGGAGGAGGAGTGGGGAATCAAACCCAGTTCTCCGGCCACTGCTCTTAACTACTCACCAAGCTGGCTCTAATTATGCCTCTAATATAGGAACAGTATTTATTGCTTTGCAGGGTCCCATTCGTCGCACCCAGTAAAGACGCTACACACCTGCTCTTTGGCATGAAAATGGCCACAGCCGTTTTTATTCATTGAGAGTGGCCCCCCCTGGCCTGGAAGTGAACATGCCTTCTCGTGGTCAGCCGACCTACGAGGCAGCCCCAATTTTCCTCCTGCAGGCCTTCCTCAACGGGAATTGCTGGCACATGTGCATGCATATTCCCGGCCATGACCTGCACCAACGTGGGAGGTGGCACCTATACGCGAACCCGCCGGGCGTTTTTGCCTCTGCTGGGTTTCGCCTGCCACCCGGAAATGCGAGCTCACCAAACCGGCTCCGCATCCGCTCAGCCCCTTAAGGGGGCCCCCATCTACTAGGGACGCCAGCGCGCAAGCTTGGCACCCACCAAAAACCTTCGCTTCCAGCCAACCAACCGCCGGCTGTGACAAAATTTTATAAACTTTCATATATTTCAATTCAACACAAACTTTAACACAAAGTCTACCTTCTAACTCTTTCGTTTTGTTTCTTTCTGTTTTAACACTGAATTAACTACCACCACATAGCACATATTTAAAGGGAGGGTGGGTGGGCTTCCAAAACCGGCCCGGAGCGGGAGAAGAGGCTTGGGCTGTTGACGCAGCTCCTTATAAAGGAGCCCCAGCCTCTACCCCTCCCCTCCCTGCCGTCGCACCTGCGCCGGCTGCAAAGGACACTGGGACATGTAGTCCCAACCTCCCTGCAGCGTCTTCTCGGCGCTCCGGCCCCGCGGCAGCAAAGGCCCCTTCGTTCAAGCTCAGGTGCTCTTGCTTTGCAGGGTCCCATTCGTCGCACCCAGTAAAGACGCTACACACCTGCTCTTTGGCATGAAAATGGCCACAGCCGTTTTTATTCATTGAGAGTGGCCCCCCCTGGCCTGGAAGCGAACATGCCTTCTCGTGGTCAGCCGACCTACGAGGCAGCCCCAATTTTCCTCCTGCAGGCCTTCCTCAACGGGAATTGCTGGCACATGCGCATGCATATTCCCGGCCATGACCTGCACCAACGTGGGAGGTGGCACCTATACGCGAACCCGCCGGGCGTTTTTGCCTCTGCTGGGTTTCGCCTGCCACCCGGAAATGCGAGCTCACCAAACCGGCTCCGCATCCGCTCAGCCCCTTAAGGGGGCCCCCATCTACTAGGGACGCCAGCGCGCAAGCTTGGCACCCACCAAAAACCTTCGCTTCCAGCCAACCAACCGCCACTGAGCACAGGAAGTCTCCTCCCTGCGCTCCCGCCACCTCTCGCCACTGCAGCCATTCTAAAATCGCATGCCGCACATCAAACAGCCAGGTGTCCATCCCCCACTCTGAAAGATGGACCCCATCATCCCTGTACAGTGCCCATTGTCGGTAACCAATATCAGGGTGCTGTATGACCATTCCTCCTTTCGACTCCACAAATTTCGACACTGCCTTATTGGCTCGCCTCCTGGCCAGATCAACTCGGCCAGGTGAGACGGCACCCCTCCACACTCGCCGTTCCATGAGCGAAGACCAGAAGATAGTAACTGTAGGCAGCCAAGACTTCAATATCGCCAGATCATGCATCATCATCCCGGATAATCGTCGACCGGACTGTACAGGTAGGTCATTCTCTCCAAGCTGGATGATCAACCCATCCGGGTATCCTTCATTATGCAGCATCCTAGCCAACATCTCCAACAAGGACGACCAACGCATTCCTCGTCTCCCTTTCCACTGGATATGGACTTGTCCCGTCAATCCAAGGCATTTATCCCAGCCGGAATCAGCCACGTAACGTGCTGCCCAAAACACAATGCTGTGTCCTACAATCCATAGCTTGGGAACAGCCGCCGCCAGTTCTGGAAAAGTAAAAGAATCAAAGAAGGAGGTCTGGTCTTATATAACTTCTGCATGCACCTGACTTCCAACGGCCCACCGCTTTTATTCCATCCAGACCAGCACCCCCCATTGCCGCCTGGGTCGCCGCACCAATACGGAATGAGTGAGTCCCGTATTGACCCGCCGGCAATCCCAACCTTGATAGGGCTGAACGCATCACCGCTATCACCTGAAACCTGGATAGTAAATATCCGTCCATATGGACAAAAAATGGTCCCCTTATTGGTGGGCGAATCAGGAGGTATGTCTTGACACATTTTACTGGGCAAGGCAAACCTTCGCTGGATTCAGTGAGCACTATGTGATTCCCTCTCCCCAGCTGATCAGTTTTACTCCTTCTAAGGTGAATTTTTAATTCCACCTCGCCAATCTCGACGTCTTGAACACATAGTGCCTGATTCCCCGCATTAGTCCTACTAGCCGACACAATTTCACTACATCTGAACGCACCAAAGTACATGACCGTAAAGGCCGCTGTAAACAGGATAGTCTCATACTCCGAATCACAAACTCCCGGCAATTCCGACAGTAACCTTTGGAGCGTATGTAGAGAAATTGGGCGTCTAAAATCCCGCCTTGCGGGAGAAGAACGCTTCCACCCGAGAAGCGCCCTTCTGGCTAGGAAGGACGTAGCTGGGTCCCACCAGTGCTGAGACTTGCAAAAGAAGGACATGCCGGCCAGATGAACCGCCAATGTTTTAGGCGCTGCCCCCCGACCATGCAGGTGTGCCAAATAATGTAAAATTATATCCTCCCATGGAGGAAACGGGCTGTTATAACCATGCTCCGTCGCAAACTGTATATAACCCGAAACTGCACTGGAGTATGCCCTCAACGTGGACGGAGCCAATGAACCCATCACTGCTCGCTGGATGGTTCGCTGCCAAGATTCCACAGCTCCTCCGGGAACGGATCTGGCCTCAGGTTCGCTGTTGGAGCCAAAATCCGAAACCGTTCCTCCTGGAATCGAGACAAAGCATCCGCCACGTCATTTGCCACTCCAGGGATGTGTCTTGCCTGAAACGTGATGTTATAAACTAAACATGTCCGAACCAAATGCCTAACTAGTCTCATAACCCTTTCCGATCGACTAGACTGTCTGTTGACAACCCGTACTACCGCTTGGTTGTCACACCAAAAAAGAACCTTGTGATTTTCAAATAAATTTTTCCACAAGGTGACAGCCACTACCACCGGAAAGAGCTCGAGAAAAGTCAAATCCCTCAAAATACCCGTCTCCCTCCAACCTGCCGGCCAATGTTCGGAACACCAACTGTTTTGATAAATCACACCAAAACCCAAACTACCGGCAGCATCAGAGTGAACTTGTAAAGAGTTCTCAGGGGTCAAAGGAGATTGCCAAATAGCAACCCCATTAAAACCGTCCAAAAACTCTAACCACACCCTGAAATCCTCCTTAAGCGACTTTGTCAATCGTATATGATGGTGAGGAGAAAACACACCAGCCGTAGACCTTGCCATCCGAGCGCAAAAAGCCCGTCCAGGCGACACGGCTTTACAGGCAAAATTCAGATGCCCAAGAACCACCTGCATCTCTTTTAATGTGCATTTTCTCCTCCCCAACATACTACCAATCAAGTCCCTTAAAGTGCACAGCTTATCCTGTGGCAATTGTGATACCCCTGCCATCGAGTCCAGATGAATCCCCAAATAAGTTAAACTGGAAACTGGACCCTCAGTTTTTTCATGGGCTAAAGGAACGCCCAGCTCCTCAGTCAACTTTTTGAACACTGCCAAACGCTCACCACATAACTCAGAACCCGCTGGGCCCACTATCAAAAAATCATCAAGGTAGTGGGTAGTATAAGGACATCCCGTCCTCTCCTTCAGTTCCCATTCCAAAAAGGTACTGAATGTTTCAAAAGCTGCACATGAAATTGAACATCCCATGGGCAAAGCCTTATCCACATACCAGAAACCCTCAAATTGACATCCCAGCAAGCAAAAATCGTCCGGGTGAACAGGCAGTAATCGAAAAGCCGACTGAATATCACATTTTGCCATAAGAGACCCCCGACCACACGCTCGAATGATTGCCACCGCATGATCCAGTGATGCATACTTAACCGAACACAATTCTGGCGCTATTGCATCATTAACTGATGAACCTTTGGGGTACGATAAGTGATGTATCATTCGAAACTGGCCGGGGGTCTTCTTTGGCACCACCCCTAACGGTGATACCCTTAAATTGTGAAGAGGAGGACTGCTGTAAGGACCCGCCATTCTCCCAGCAGCACATTCCTTACCGATCTTGGTTGCAAGGATCTCAGGTAGTTGGCTTGCCGATTTTAAATTGCCGCTCATCGTTGCGACCCTCAGTCCCGTAAATGGGATTCTGAAACCTTCAGTAAATCCTGCTGCAAGGTAATCTGCCGCTTTTCTATTGGGATATCGACTTAACCACCGCAGCAGCACCTCCACACAAATCGGCGTACGGGCTAATGATCTCAGTTCCAGAGGCACCTCATGCGCTCTTCTTCCCACTGTCATTTCCCGACCCTCCTCCTCTCTTGGAAGAAGGCCGGCCCCCTCGAAAGGGCTGTTGGCCGCCCGTTGACTTCTCGCAGTCCTGCTTAGAATGACTGCCACCACATTCTTCACAACAATGCTCAAAGCGGCATCGACGCCGCCGGCACGTGCCCCTGTTATAATCCCAGCAGGCCCCTCTCCAATCCCTCTTGCCCCCAAATCTCCTTCTTTCTTGTTCCTGCTTTCTAACATAAGGGCCCACTTTCACGATCCACGCATCGTGATCTTTTACATCCCACCTCGCCTGGTGATTATTGGAAGCCCGCTCCCTCATCAACTTATCGTATGCAATCGCCGCGGTATCCCCGGAAAGGGACCTCGCCTCCAGAACGTTGTTTAGGTGCTGTACCATGTGCCATCCCCTCTCTGGATAAGCACCTACTACCATACCCATGTACTGCCCATAACCCAACATCCAGTTGTGAAAGGATTGGTCATTCCTGCTAGACTCCCTTCCTTTTCTATCCCTTCTGGACCCAGTAAATGGGGCTTCCTCGTCGGGACGCACTAAGCGGAACACATCCACATAGCAACCGTCCAAGACCCTTTCCCTAATTTTTGTAGTGAGATGCGTACCAGGAGGATTCTCCCCCCTCGCATACCCCACTGGCGGGGCTCCCTTAAAAGCATCCCCTTTTGCCTTGTAAAATTCCGTTGCGGACTCCCTACGAGAAGCCCACCATGCAGGGATGCCCGGCACGAACGCCCCATGCAACCAATAGTTGCCATCTCGTTTAATCTCCGCAGTCTCATCCTCCGTAGAGGAAGACTCACCAGTTGAGGTGGACTCCCGTCTTGCCCGCGCCCTCTTAGAGCTTCCTCTCCTTGTCCTCTTTTTCTTCTGAGAGTCCTGTGGCACACCCTCTGCGCCCTGAGACACTGGTGGCACTGCCCCCGCAACTACTAGCGGTACTGCCCCCGGTACCCCAAGGTTCCCTGGTGGCCCTTGAGACACAGCTCCATTACTAGTAACCATTTGTGACCCTAATGATAAGTCCTGAGCATTTGCAGAGATGGGCCAAAACTGCCTATATGCCCCAACCCCCTGAGCCGCAGCATCCTCATTCTGCTGCCATGAAACTGACGCACCCATTTGTGAAATGGGTCCCAGTTGCCCCTGGCTCTGCCACTGCCCTTGAGTGTTAGAGCCCTGCCAAGGTTGAGCCCCTGTGGTCTGCCCACTGCCTCCGCTGACCTGACCGGGCAATTGCCCGCTGGACCCTTGCCATGATGCACCCGCAACCCCAGGACCCAGTGCCAATAGGGCTGGAGGCGGCCCCTGCTGCATCCCTGTCAGATTCTGACCTCCTCCCTGTTGATGTTCGCCACCCCCCATTGGCTGTGAAACAACACCCCCAGACCCTTGCCAAGACTGGCCAGTGGCACCAAGATCTATATTTGAAGCAGACCCAACTGCTGTTGATTGCCACTGACCAACCCCCATCATGCTTTGCCTGGATGCTGGCCAGTAGCCAACATCCCCATGAGAATCAGTAGACACTGCCATCTGCTGGGTGCCAGGACCTGTTATCCACCCATATGCACCCTGCATTCCGTTGCCAGACTGCGTTATTGGGACTGCCATCTGGCCTCCCATCTGTGTGTAAGGCCAAGCAATGCACCGCCCAACCGCTGGCCACACCTAAACCACCAGCACTCAAGTCAGACGCCCCCACAGTGGTTGACTGCCATGTTCCCACTGGCTGAGCCCCTACATATGTGCCAGCAGAACCCCCTTGCGCGTGAACCGGTGCCATCGTTGATAAGGGTAATATTCTTCCCCCCCCAATGTCAGCAGCCTGCCCTTGCTGAGCCTGCTCCGACTGTGCCTGCCGCCCCGCTGCAGCCTGCGCTGCCCTCCTACGCACCGATCGAGTCCCATATGGGCCGGCTGTAACACCCATGGAGGGACCCACCTCACCCCGCTGCCCCCCAGGCCGAGACCCAGCCTGATCCCTTATTGGGACTGCCTCCCCAAACGAGCCATTTCCCACAGGCCCAGCAGCCTGCGCAGCTGGGGCCTTCCGATTCCTCCGCTTTCCTCCCACTGGCCCGCCAGCCCGCTTCTTCGGAGCCATCCCCTCTGAGGTAAAATTCTTTTTTTTTTTTTTTTTAAATTGTCCCGCCTTCTCCGCCCTTTACGAGAAAAAACAAGAAGGGCCAGGAAAGAATTGTTCCCCAGCCGTTCCCGCTAGTCTTCAAGGGCCCAACGACTCGGATTGCGGCAGGCCGCAATCGCGCAGTCGCTCTCTCACTTGCCCGGCGCTCCGGCCTTCCAAAACCGGCCCGGAGCGGGAGAAGAGGCTTGGGCTGTTGACGCAGCTCCTTATAAAGGAGCCCCAGCCTCTACCCCTCCCCTCCCTGCCGTCGCACCTGCGCCGGCTGCAAAGGACACTGGGACATGTAGTCCCAACCTCCCTGCAGCGTCTTCTCGGCGCTCCGGCCCCGCGGCAGCAAAGGCCCCTTCATTCAAGCTCAGGTGCTCTTGTCGTTAAGCAGATGACAGCCCTATTCAGTGGGTTGCCGCCAGAGGGAAGAGCTGGAAAGTCCTGCTCCCCCAAGTCTGTGCATGGCCACATGTTTTCCTGCAAGTTAAGCCCCACTGAATAGACCAGGGTAGAATCCTGAGTAGACCTGCTTAGGATCAGTCTCCCAGTTAAGGTGATCTAAAATATTGAATAGGCTGATGACATTTGGAAGTCCAGTATTACTTGATGAACAGAACTGTAGCTGTGAAACTGTACTCTACTGGCATCATTGGCTAGTGGGGCAGGTTAATATAATCGTTGAGCAGGCTTATACAGGAGGAGAACTTTTAACCATGCACTTTTCATTTCTTAAACAACTTTTGAGCGTAAGTATGCTGGGATATAGCTGCAGCTTGCTGCAAGCTCAAGAAAAGATCCATAACCATCCTTCCCTCTCTATTCTACAATATTCAGGCTCCCCTTTAAAAAAAAAGTAGAGTGATTACCCTGTTTGCTGATTCTGTAAATAAGTAATTATTTAGTTTACTTATTAAAGTGACACCACACCCTGGCTAGGATGGAAAACCAGATTTACAGGATAATCTCCATCTCGCGTTTCAGGTGCCTATGGTATCACTACCCATATTCTCGTCTCCTAATGCATAAAACATTATTTGTGCATCCTAGCTTAATGGGGAAGGATTCGAAGCCAGTCAGCTAAGCCAAGCAGCATTTGTGAAATCCTTGCTCCAACAGGACGTGTCTGCAGACATTACAAAAATTATCCAATGGTTACTGGTTTCTTGTCCTTTTATTTATTGATTTTTTTTCAGGGAAGAACTTCATGTGGCACTTAGAATAAGGTGACCAGATTGTCCCGCTTTTGGAGGGACATCTGGGGGCACCTGGCAAATTGTACTTATGCTGAAATTAAAATATATATATTACAATACTATTTCTGCGCTCTATGCGTTCTATGAAACTTTTTGTTGCTCCATATAGACCAAATTTTTAATCAAGACCCCCCCCCCGGTCAATGCTGTCCCGCTATACCAGGGGTAGTCAAACTGCGGCCCTCCAGATGTCCATGGACTACAATTACCAGAAGCCCCTGCCAGCATTTGCTTAATGTTAAAATCTGGTCACCTTAATTTAGAAGCATGTAGTCCTTTGGCAATTTTTAAAAAAGGAAGCACTGCTACTGAGGCAATCATCTGCAGCTCAGTGACCAGCAACATACGATGAGCCTTGCTGGATCAGACCAATGGTCCATCTTGTCCAGCATCCTGTCTCACACAGTGACCAGCCAGTTCTTTTGGAAGGCCAGCAACAGAGCACATGAATCTTTATTTTGCCAGAACCTGTGGTCCCTCCTATTCAATTCATTGTGGCAGACCTTCCCCTTTTCTAAAAGAAGCCTCTTGACTTTTTATACCTTCCTTGACTTGCCATGTTAACCACACAGGCCTTCCTTTAAATCAATGGTCCCCAACCCCTGATCCGGGGACTGGTACCGGTCCGTAGATCAGTCGGTACCGGGCTGCAGCTCCTCCTCATCCTCCTCCCTGGCTGCTGCCTTGGGGGCTGCCCTGCCACTCTGCTGCCGGCTCCAGCAGCCGCCATGGCTGGGGCTCCCCCTCGGCATAGAACTGTGCAGCTGCTGCTGGCAGTGCCCCCCAGCGGGCAGCGGGAAGTCAGGGTGCCGGCAGGAAAGCAAGTGGAGCAGGGGCTCAGGCGGTGGCAAGGTCCTCGGCAAAAGGCCCCCCCGGGCCTCAGTAAAATTGTCAAGCGTTGACCGGTCCCTGGTGATTAAAAGGTTGGGGACCACTGCTTTAGATGACAGTGCCTTTCCTAATCTGTGGAATGCATTCTATTTAGGCTTTAATTACTGTGATTTTAAATAGTTCCCAAGCATCCTCTAGGTCAGGGGTAGTCAACCTGTGGTCCTCCAGATGTTCATGGACTACAATGCCCATGAGCTCCTGCCAGCGTAGTCCATGAACATCTGGAGGACCACAGGCTGACTATCCCTGCTCTAGGTATTTCATCCTTTTATGTTTCCCCTTCAGCCTCCTTTTTACTGTTCCCCTCATTTTTGTAAAGTTCTCTCTTGAAATCGAATGTTACATTTTTGGACTTTAAGGGCAACTTTACTTTGACCTGAATGCTGATTCCAATAGCATTGTGGTCACTGTTCCCAATTGGGTGTAACAATCTCTACATCTTTCATCAGGTCTTGAGACCCACTCAAACCCAATCCAAGATCACTACCCCCTAGTTGGCCCTGTGACCAAGTGTCCCAGTTTTATGATGTCTAGGAATCTCATTTCTACAGCATGATTTGAGCACATGTTTACCCAGCTAATGTGAGGGCAGTTGAAGTTTCCCAATATAATATCACAAACAGCTTTAGTCACCTCCCTTATTTCTTTCTCAATCTCAAGATAATCCTCAAAGGTTTGATCAGGAGGGTGATAGTACACTGCCACTTTTGAGTAGCCCTTATGGTCTGTACCACTTCTAGTGGGGAGTTAATTCCCACGATGTTTTCTAATGTATTTGATTCTATGCTCTCTTTGATGTAAAATGCAACACTTCCCCCAATCCATCCTTCCCTGTCCTGCCTATATAGCTTATACCTAAAAACGACTGATTTTCCCCATTCCACCATGTTTCTGAGATACCTACTATATCTAAATTGTCATTGAACACCAGACACCCGAGCTCTCCTTTCAAGGATTTTCTTGTTTTTATGTTAACATTTCCTTTTAAGCTGTTTTGCTTCCCCCTGGGAGGAGGTGGTTTTGAACAGGGGGAGGTACAAGATTTTCATTTCTGGATTTATTTAGGCAATAGGTTTCCAGGGGGTTGACAGCTCTTCCACTATGGTAGGAGACCTTATGCTGGAAATCCCTGATTTCCATGGCCATTTGGTTGGCTGGTGTGACTGTGTGATGTCTAGGGAAAACCTAGACGTGATGTAACACCATCATTCCAAAGGCGCCCCCCATGTCCTCACCACTCACATCTCCTGCTAGGTGCCAGATGTCAGTTGGCAACCCTTGATCTCCAACAGGTGTCATGGTCTCCAGCTCTTGGTCTACAACAGGTCTCCAACTCTTGGTCTCATGAGCTACCAGTAACTTACTGGTTGCTGCAGAGTAGCTTGTGTCTCCCCCAGGATATCTTGCAAACACTGAAAAAGATCTTCTCTAACGCTCTATTTTTTTAAAAGGAAATCAAAAAGAGTTGCCAGTGCCTGGTAACCAATGGGAGGATTGGGGAAGGAAGCTGTGATGAAGGCTGCAACATCACACAACTTTCAGTAAAAACCCTGAAGTGACATATAGTAGTTCTAGGAACTGCTGGAAACTCTATGGTCAAACCAAAGCAGCAGCAGGGGTGCTGAGGGGGAGGATTCCCATCTGGCACCCCTAGTCTAGTGGATTTCATTAGGTCTGGCTTGGGAAATTCCTGAAGATGTTGAGGAGCAGCCTGTGGAGACTAGAGTTTCCAGAGGGAGGGGAGCCAGCAGTGGGGAGTGAGTGCATAATTTCCTCATGGGGATTGATCTCTGTATGAATAAGAAGAAGGAGAAGAAGAAGAAGAAGAAGAGTTGGTTCTTATATGCTGCTTTTCTCTAACCAAAGGAGTCTCAAAGCAGCTTACATTTGCCTTCCCTTTCCTCTCCCTACAACAGACAGCCTGTGAGGGAGGTGAGGCTGAGAGAGCCCTGATATTCCTGCTCAGTCAGAACAACTCTATCAGGGCTGTGGTGAGCCCAAGGTCACACAGCTGGCTGCATGTGGGAGAGCGCGGAATCAAACCCGGCTCGCCAGATTAGAAGTCTGCATTCCTAACCACTACACTAAGATGGCTCTTTGGAGATTAGTTGTAACTGTAGGACAACTCCAAGCCTCCACCTGGAGGCTGGCCATCCTGCTCATGGTTAGTAACACTTTCAGGTTTAATGAAGGTTCGGGGATCAGCCTTCCGCTTTACCCTCTCACTCCTTCTGGAACATAACTTTAAAGGAAAAGAGAAAGAGCAGACATCGTTCAGATATGCCCGACTCTTACAAACCGAGCTGACATTTGAAAGGAGTTTGGCTCAGATTGTGGCAAACCTGTTATTTCTCAATTGGAGGCATGTATATTTTTGAGCATCATCACACCATTTTGAAGCGTGAGTCACACCAACTTACTGGGTAGGGTCCAGCCTGTCTGTAACACCATAAACGAGAGACAGTCACTCAGCAGTACAAAAACAGCACCAGCCAATAAAATTAATTGGTTAATAATACAGCCATGCAGCTTTGAGCTCATGGTATTGCGCTTGGGCTCTCTGCAGAGCGTGTTGGATTGGCTGCCCTTGAAAACTGATTCAGGAGCTGTGGCTGTTGCAGAGGGCTGCACGTAAGTGAGTCAGTACATGACAAATACATTAAAAACCTACTCTGAAAAAACTGCACAGACAACCACTTAACTTCTGGGTACAATCCCTGGTTTGATAATCCTCATGGTCATACCAAGGCCCTTCCTAGCATACCATTAAGGATGCCAGCTCTGGGTTGGGAAATACTAAAGGGTGGGGTTTAAGGAGGGCCAAGACTTCATTGGGGCATAATGCCATTGAGTCCACCCTCCAAGGCAGCCATTTTCTCCAAGGGAACTGCTCTCTGTCCCCTGGAGATAAGTTGCAGTCTCAATAGATCTCCAGCCACCACCTGGAGGATGGCAAACCCTACATACCATAGGGAACAATGCTCCCCACAAAAACCCGCTGTCCATCAAGTTCGTCAAAGGAGGCTCTGACCAAAGCTCCTGGATTGGGAATGCACCTACCGTTAATCACTAATCTTGATATTTTTATTACCTCTACTATGTTTTTCGAACTGGACTTGAACCAAAAGAACTGATAAATTCAGCTTGTTATTCTAGCTAGGCTCTTGAATCTGCTAAACAACTTTATACTGCATATTTGTTGAATATTTTTGAGGCTATTTGTCTGAAGAAGTGTACATGCACGCGAAAGCTCACACCTTGAATAAAACTTTGTTGGTCTTAGAGGTGTCATTGGACTCAAGCTTTGAATTGCTCCTATTGAGGGCTTTGCAGTGAGCTGCCAAGAATCTGTTGTCAGTGTTCCAGAGTGCTGTGTGAACCACACAGCTCCCATGGGAGAGGAAAGCTGATTGCACTAGTTTAATGCAATATTTTTTCATTAGGCATGCATAACAGCTAATATTTATCTCTGTCATTTGTTCATGTGCGCCTGCATTGTTTGTGATCTGTGTGTGAGAAAGACTGGGGACTAGGTCATTCCCTGCAATCAGATAAGAACGCTGCATTGTATAGAGCAATCCTTTTCATTCTGATACCACCAGCTCTTTCATTCTAGTGTTGCTTATTCACACCTAACAACAACAGTGTTTGTATATTAAATGACCCCCCTAAAAAAAAAAGTCAAATAAGATCTCTTTTATGGGAAAAGTAACAGAAATACAGAATTCTCAATAGATTCTTTTATTTTTCAAAACACAAGGGAGTGAGCCCAGCCATGAGGTGCAAATCACGAATCCGCGATGAGGGATATAGATCAGATAACTCAAAAAGAGCAAATCAACGTAGCCACAGATACAATATATATTATAATGGCCCAGTAATTAACCACCTGGAAAAATACTTGCCTGTGGTATATTCATCCTTCAAACTGACTTAGGCACATACAAGCATGATTCTCTCCCATGCCCAGGCTCTTGGTTCCCCCTCCAAGGGACCTGGTTGCTGCTTCTCCCAGTCTGTCTGGAAGGGTTGCCTCAGGTGGCTCTCACTGGCAGTCGGAGAGCTCTGGCAAACATGGCATGGATGGTGTTTACTTATTTATGTTGCGGTTTTTATTCCTCCCATTCTCAAAAAGACTCAGGGCAGATTACAATGTCAGTAAAATCCATAAGTTCTAAACATAGGCAAAAATAAAATGTAAAATTAATTAGATGCAACCAAAACACTTTGAAATCACACAGCTAATATTGCCTTAACTATGGGAAGGGGAGGGGCCCACTTAAGGTAGCCCTCACTGAGGAATACAGCAGGGGGGGGGGGAGACAGGTGGAGTAGTTGGCAGCTAGATGTTACTGTAGGCTTGGCGGAACTGTTTTGCAGGCTCTGCAGGATGGTCTAAATTCCCGCTAGGCCAGGGGTAGTCAAACTGCGGCCCTCCAGATGTCCATGGACTACAATTCCCATGAGCCCCTGCCAGCCTGAGAAAGCCCTGGCTCTGGTTGAGGCCAATTTGACTTCCCTAGGGAGAGGGAACCATCCCAAAGATATAAGGGTCCAAGGGCAGTGTTCCCCAACCCCCAGGCTGTGACCCGGTACCGGGCCGTGAAGCCCTTGGTACTGGACCGCGGTGGGGGGGGGGAGGGAGGTGCAGGCACCGGCGTGCCACTGGGCACACCTCCCTTCCCCTGGGCGTGGCATTTGTTGCACCGGGAGCGATTGGCTGCTTCGGCGGCTGCATCACTCAAGCCTAGGAGAGAGGGAGGCTTGGGGACCGGGGGAGGGAGAGAGAGAGTGGCACTTGCTGCGCAGCACTCACTAGCAGGTGCTCGCCAGCAGGCACAAACGCACAGATGTGGAGCTGCTTCGCCTGCGCATTTGCGCCCATGCCTCCCCCTGTGGCACAGCACAGCGCTCACTGGCGAGTGCCGTGCTGCAGGGTGAGGCGCGGGCGCAAACGCGCAGGAACAGCAACTCCACATCTGTGCGTTTGCGCCTGCCGGCGAGCACCTGCTAGTGAGTGCTGCGTGGCAAGTGCCATTCTCTCTCTCCCTCCCCCCCCCCAGTCCCTGGGCCTTCCTCTCCCCCCCCCCCCGGACCCCGGCCTTGACTCTGATTTGGTCCTCAACCTGGAGCTAAGGCAGCTGGGAGAGCACAGGTCCTATATGGGGTCTCCACTGGGTCCCGGTAAGGTCAACCAATGTGGGCAGCAGGCCATGTGGAGGTGGCTGGCTCAAGTAAGCATGGCACACCAGCACAGGGCAGCATGGATTTCTCCCTGTCCATTTTGCTGCCCATCATTCTCAGCCCGACATAGCAACAATACTAGCGGGAATGAGGATGTCAGTCAGGATCTTGGTTGCATTTGTATTAGGGGAGCAGGAAGGCCTTGAGTAGGGCACCATTGTGGATTA